>NC_092099.1:30413123-30713123 GCF_045679555.1 Salvelinus alpinus
CACAGAAATACTCATAATAAACATTGATAAAAGATACAAGTATTATACATGGAACTTTAGATAAACTTCTCCAACCGCTGTGTCAGATTTCAAAAAAACTTTACGGAAAAAGCACACCATGCAATAATCTGAGTACAGAGCTCTGACGACAAAATCAGCCAAAGAAATATCCGCCATGTTGGAGTCAACATTAGTCAGAAATAGCATTATAAATATTCACTTACCTTTGATGATCTTCTTCAGAATGCACTCCCAGGAATCCAAGTTCCACAATAAATGTTTGATTTGAGTGATAAAGTTAATAATTTATGTCCAAATTCCTCCTTGTTGTTAGCGCGTTCAGCCCAGTAATCTTCATGAGGCGCGAGCACTACGTCCAGACAAAGTCCAAAAGTTCAGTTACAGACCGTAGAAACATTTCAAACGATGTATAGAATCAATCTTTAGGATGTTTTTAACATAAATCTTCAATAATGTTACAACCGGAGAAATCCTTTGTCTGTAGAAAAGCCATGGAACAAGAGCTACCACTCACGTGAACGAGCGTCAGAGTTTGTGACACTCTGCCAGACCACTCACTCAAAGAGCACTTATGAGCCCCTCCTTTACAGTAGAAGCCTCAAACAAGTTTCTAAAGACGGTTGACATCTAGTGGAAGTCTTAGGAACTGCAAAATGACCCCATAGACACTGTGTATTCGATATGCGAAGCTTTCAAAAACTACAAACCTCAAATTTCCCACTTCCTGGTTGGATTTTTCTCAGGTTTTTGCCTGCCATATGAGTTCTGTTATACTCACAGACATCATTCAAACAGT
The DNA here is from genome assembly GCF_045679555.1 of Salvelinus alpinus. Taxonomy (NCBI): domain Eukaryota; kingdom Metazoa; phylum Chordata; class Actinopteri; order Salmoniformes; family Salmonidae; genus Salvelinus; species Salvelinus alpinus. The sequence continues at coordinate 30,413,941 of NC_092099.1, forward strand.
TTTAGAAACTTCAGAGTGTTTTATATCAAATACTACTAATAATGTGCATATATTAGCATCTGGGACTGAGTAGGAGGCAGTTTACTCTGGGCACGCTTTTCATCCAAAAGTGAATATGCTGCACCCTATCCCAAACAGGAAATCAAAGGAACAGTATTGCGGGTCATAATAAATGTAATCTAGCCTAATCTGAAATGGCACAGTGATGCCCACATTCCGACAGTCGGCAACATCATGAATTGATTTTCATCTAAAGCATTTTTGAGGAGGACAATTTGTCCCCAGATCATGAAACTTGAAGAAGTAATAAATCAGGACATTGTACAGCAGATTATGATCGGTTAGACCATTATTTTAGGGGGGGGGGGGGGGGGGGGGGGGGTCTTCAGTAACTGTCCCAAAGTGATCTTTTGCTGTGGAGTGCACTGATTATACAAACTACAGAGATGGTTCTATTCTGTCATTTCATATACAGTGCCTAGTGAAAATCTACACACCCCTTGCACAGTCTTCACATATTGCAGCCTTAGAATAATATTTATATTTAAATGTAGTTTGACACCCCTGTTTTAGGGAAACATATTGTGAGAGCTCCGAAATATGTCTGAACCATCTGTGTGTCCCCTCCTGATGCTGTGTTTCCCTTTTAATTTCCCATTAAATTGCTAGCATCAGCTGCACAAATAGGGAAAGTATGCATTGTAGCCTTGTTGCAAGATCAACAAGAATCGGATCCACTCATTTCTATTGTTGGACCCGCCTATGCATCTCCGTTGGTTTCTGCTTTTCTCTGTGGCCTTTCTCTGCCGGAGACCTGTTGGCGGATTGGATTGACGACTGACTAACTCACTTAACAACTTTTCCTAAGCAGTATTTCATTTTCATTTTTTTTTGTGATCTACTCAGTGTTGGGTTGGTTTGTGTTAAATTGTTGGGGAAAAGCAATGTGAGTCCTGATAATCTTTATTTGTTGTGTGGAAAGGGAGATTTGAGTGATCTGAATGCATAATGAGACCGGTTTAACGCCTCCCTTCATGAACGAACATGAACATTGCGTAACTGAGGTCACTTGAACCATTTACCGGGCCGGATTATTTTGTATAATACAACAAATGCAAAACAACCATTGTTTTGAAGTGGTTTCTAATGTTTTGAAGGGTTTATGAAAAGTTTATTTTCTATTCTGAGTTTTTCATGAGTCATTTCTAGCCTATTGGTGTAGACTTGATGGGCCAGACGGGACTCATTCCTTCACATATAAAAAGGAGAAAACATTTTTTGCCCGCGATGATTTTTCAGCACCCTCAGCACCCGTACTTCCTGCGGCTATGGGCCTAACCAGTCACTCTCTTATTGACATGGACCTGTGTGGAAGTTCTGAGCTAGCCCTCCCTCTGAGCTAGCTCTCTCTCCCCCAACCTTCCTTCATCTTCTGTCACCCAAGCCAAAGCATCAACCACAGCCAGAGCCTCCAGCCAAAACCCCTCAGATGTTCTATTGGAGATGTAGCAAAGAGGGACAATCTCCAGCCACATGTCCAAATCAGTATCAAGCAAACTACTCCAGAAAACCACAAGCCATACAACAATCCACAACAGGTCAACACACCTAACTCCAATCACAAGCTTTGACCAAAGCTGAAACCCCAAGAGTCACTGCCTACTACCCATCGACATCCCATTCCTTTCAGCCAATACCACACCAGCTGGTGTTACTTCTGTCCATAGGCCCTTGGACAGGAAGAGCCATCCTGGACACTGGGTCATCCTACACTCTGCTCAATGAGAAGCTATGGAAGGAGGTGAAAGATCCACAAGACAACAAGAAACCTTGGACAGAAGGTCCATTGTATCTCGCTGACGGTAAGGCTAAATGATCACTTGGATGTAACCTCCTATATGATTCCTTCAGTTATTTTGCCTTCCAAAACCCTTGCTTTTTCTGTCATTCTGGGATTTCATTTTGTGTACTTCAGTGGTGTCAAGATTGACATCACAGACAATTGCTACTGGTTTACACACAATCAGAGCGAAAAGCATTACTTCCAAGCAGAAGCTACTAAGTTACATGATTGTGTTCCAAGTGAGGCAGTTTTCTCTGCCATTGGTCCGGTACAGCTAATCCCTGGTAATCCTGCTGATGATCTCCTTTTACAGGCTGTTAGAAGAGCTTAGCTGGAACAGCCAGAGGAGTTAAGACTGTTGGAACAGCTGCAGAATAACTCAAATGTCTGTACATCGAAGCTGGGACGCACCGGTCTCCTGAAGAACAAGATATTCCATACACAGGAAAGGCATATCAAGCAGAAGCCCTGTCGGTTGTCACCAGCAAAGCTCATCATCCAAAAGGGACTCATTAATGATATGTTGACACAAGATATAATTGAACGTTCCTCCTCTCCCTGGGCTGCTCCTGTTGTCCTCATCCCCAAATAGACCGGAGGTATTAGATTTGGTGTAGACTACAGGAAGACCAAAAATGTCTCCCAGACTGATGTCTATCCTCTTCCCACCATCCAAGAGATCATGGAGTCATTGTCTGGCGCTGTGCTGTTCACCACCGACAACCTCAATAGTGGCTATTGGCAGGTTGAGATGGACCAGGACAGCAAGGACAATAATTATTTGGTCTGTGCTGAGGGACTGTTTTCCTTTAAGATGACGCCTTTTGGATTAAAGAACGAGCCTGCCACCTTCCAAAGACTCATGTGTTAGGTGAGCTCAAAGAGAAGATATGTTTAGTCTATCTGGACGATAGAATAATGTCTCCCAGACGAGAGAACCACACTTTCAAGATCTTCAGGTAGTGTTGGACAAGCTAAGAGTAGCCGGTCTGACAGTAGACATGAAGAAGAGCAAATTGTCCTTCCTCCCTGACATTTATTGGTCATATTGTATCCTATTACGGCATTCCCTATTAAGACTTCCCTGTGCCAACCACCCTCATGGCCCTTCAACGGTTCCTTTTGGACAAACCATCGGTTTGTGTCAAACTTCTACCTGGTGGCAGAACCACTCAATGTATTGGAGCGTAAAGGAGCGAAGTTCCAATGGACGATAGAGTGCCAGACCTATTTTGAAACCTTGAAACGACACCTTGTCACACCTCCCATTTTGGGTCATCCCAACTTTGACTGTCCTTTTGTTGTTTACACTGATGCAAGTGAAGTTGGACTTGGTGCTGTCCTAGTCCAACGGACTGGGCTTGGTACTGAAGAAGTGCTGGTGTTGGCCAGTCAGACATTGAATGGGGCAGAACAGAACTACTCCACAATCGAGCAAAAGTGCCTTGCAGTTGTCTGGGCTTTGGAAAGGCTATTTCCTCAACTGCTACAACATTTCCATGAGGACCTGTTAGCTGGTCATTTGGGCAGGTTCAAACCTACAAGCACTACTGTACGGCCAAATCTGAGCCTCGATGTAAAGTCACACATCCGAAACTGTCAGGTTTGTCAAATGTAAAAACCAGAAGAACGGAAGACTGCTGGCAGTTGCCGCAAACCGTGGTTACCCAATCTTGGTAAATGTTTGGAGTGGATTTGATGGTTCCATTTCCTAGAAGCTCAAATCAGAATGTATGGGAATTCCTGATCACATCCTGTCTGACCGAGGTTCCAAATTCATCTCTTTGAGGAGACCTGCCAAAGATGGAACCTGAGACAGAAGATGACCACGGCCTATCACCCAAAAACCAACCTCACGAGAGGGTGAATTGAACCTTGAAGACGATGTTTGCTTCCTATGCAGGGACCCAGCACAAAGACTGGGACAAGCACCTTCACGAGTTGAATTTTCCCCTAAATTCTGCTCTGTAAGAGTCCACTGGAGTCAGCCCTGCAGAGATTAACCTGAGTTGTCCTGATCAAGGCCCATCTCAATAAGAAGAGGAACTATCATAAGAAGAGACAAGACATGCAGTTCCAGGTCAGTGTTTGGGTGTGGCTATGCTCCCATCTGTATTCAAAAGCTGAAAGATTTCTCGTCCAAGTTCGCTCCTAAATGGTAAGGACCATATAGGATTGTGGAGCAGATGGGCCCTCTGAACTACAGAGTGGTGAAAGAGGACATGGGTGAAGTTATGCACGTTGTCCATGTCTCACGCCTTAAGGCCTCTTACCCCTCGTCTAAGGAATGGGAGGAGAGTGAGCACTGCAAAGTCCTGAATGTCTTTGAAGAGTAGGGTAGGAGACTTCTCTCAGTTTCCCAGAACAAGATTTGCCTTCCGTGGCAATGGTCGGCCTTTTTCAGGGGAAGGGGCGTGTGACATCCCCGAATTATGTCTGAACTGTCTCAGTGCGTCTCCTCCTGGCGCTGCGCTTCCTCTTTAATTTCCCATTATATAGCCAGCATCAGCTGCATAAACAGGGTGACATGATGCTCGAGAGTGGAAGTTCAATTGTTCAGTTCCAAAGCACCTTTACTCTATTTTGTTTTTGTTGTATTTAAAAGTGTGCACTGAAGCTGTGCCGCAAGATCAAAAAGGATTGGATCCACTAATTTCCATTGTTGGACTACACATCTCTGTTGGTCTCCGTTGTTCTCCGTGATGTTTCTATGCCAGAGATCTGTTGGCGGATTGGATTGACAACTAACCAACTGACTAACAACTTTTTCTAAGCGGTATTTCATTTATTTTCTTGTGATCTACGAGACCTTTCCCCCCTGCTCCAAAATCATTACCCCTCTGCTGTTTGTCCTCTGTTGCCCCGTATACTTCCTACTTTTCATGTGTCTAGATGTAAACCCATGTCTCACAGCCCCATGTCTCCACCCCCCTCCAGGTGTCACCCATCTTCCCCATTATTCCCTGGGTACTTATACCTGTGTTCTCTGTTTGTCTGTGCCAGTTCGTCTTGTTTGTCAAGTCAACCAGCGTTTTGTCTCAGCTCCTGCTTTTCCCCAGCCTCTCTTTTTCTCGCCCTCCTGGTTTTGACCCTTGCCTGTCCTGACTCTGAGCCTGCCTGCCTGACCACTCTGCCTGCCCGTGTCCCTGAACCTGCCTGCTCCTACTCTGGATTTTCGACCTCTGTCTGACCTGACCCTGAGCCTGCCTGCTGTCCTCTACCTTTGCTGCACTACTCTGGTTTATCGACCCCAGCCTACCTTGACCTGTCGTTTGCCTGCCCCTGTTGCTGTAATAAACATGGTTACTTCAACACAATCTGCATTTGGGTCTTACCTGAAACGTGACAGTGTTACATTTTTTAGGAAAAGCAATGTGAGTCCTGATAATCTTTATTTGTTGTGTGGAAAGGGAGATTTGAGTGATCTGAATGCATAATGAGACCGGTTTTACGCCTCCCTTCATGAACGAACAAGAACATTGCGTGACTGAGGTCACTTGAACCATTTACCGGGCTGGACTGTTTTTAGGCCCGAGGTACTGGACTTTCCCTGAGTAACTTATATTATTATTTAGTGATTATTGTTTGTGTGATAATTTTTTCTGTATAATACAACAAATGCAAAATAACAATTGTTTTGAAGTTGTTTCTAAGTGACCTTTCTAATTTCCATTGTTGGACTACACATCTCTGTTGGTCTCTTCTGTTCTCCGTGGTGTTTCTATGCCAGAGATCTGTTGGCGGATTGGATTGATTACTAACCGACTGACTAACAACTTTTCCTAAGTGGTATTTCATTTATTTTCTTGTGATCTACTCCGTGTTGTGTTGGTTTTGTAATTTTATTTATTATGGATCCCAATTAGTTGCTGCCAAGGCAGCAGATACTCTTCAGCAATATTAAGGCAGTTTGTGTTAAATTGTTGGGGAAGAATACTGTGAGTTCTTATCATCTTTATTTGTTGTGTGGAATGGGAGATTTGAGTGATTTGAATGTATAATGACACCAGTTTTACACCTCACTTTATGAACGAACATTATGTGACTGAGATCACTTGGGTTCACTTGAACCATTTACCGGGCCAGACTATTTTTAAGCCCGAGGTACGGGACTTTCCTGAATAACATATTATTTTTGACTATTGTTTGTGTGATAATTTATTTTGTATAACACAAAAAATGTAAAAGAACCATTGTTTTGAAGTTAATGGGGTTTATGTTCCATTCAGACTTTTTAATGAGTCCTTTGTATTGGTATAGACTTGAAGGACCAGACGGGACTCATTCCCTTACAGACAAAAGGGATAAATCATACCATTTCTCTGGTAGCCCGACCTACCTGGCACCCCTAATAACCTAAGTCAAAACCGTTACAGTATATCCATTGTTTTTTATCAAAATTGCTCAAGCTCAGTAAATTTGGTTTGGAATCATTGATGGACAGCCATTCTGGATGGCCCCTGCGGTGATTCAGGAGATTTGTTATAACTGTGAGGCAGACATTTGGTCCCTGGGCATCACAACCATAGAAATGGCAGAGGGAAAGCCTCCCTATGCAGACATCCACCATATGAGGGCCATATTGTATTTGATTTTCAAGCACATTTAGGTCAGGACTGAGACTGGACCACTCAGGAATACTCAACACTTATTCGAAAGCCATTAGGTGAGCCTTCAGCATAAAAATGTGTGTAACTGTCCCACCGAAAAATAAAATCTATCCCAGAGTTAGGTATTCAGAAGAGTGAGGCTGGGTTTCCTCTAACTTTTTACCAGAGCTTTTCTTCTTCACATTTATTTTGATCCGAACAAACTCCCCAGTACCTGCTGGTGACAAGCATACCCATAACATGATGATGCCACCACAATGAATGAAAATACAGAGGATCAACAACATTGCATTCACTCCACATGTCACGTTCCTGACCTGTTTTCTGTTGTTTTGTATGTGTTTGATGGTCAGGGCGTGAGTTTTGGGTGGGCAGTCTATGTTTTCTGTTTCTATGTTGGTTTTGGGTTGCCTGGTATGGCTCTCAATTAGAGGCAGGTGTTTGACGTTTCCTCTGATTGAGAGTCATATTAAGGTAGGTTGTTCTCACTGTTTGTTTGTGGGTGATTGTCTCCTGTGTCAGTGTCTGTATGTTACGCCACACGGGACTGTTCCGGGTTTTGTTTGTTCGTTCGTTTTATGTAGTCTGTTTCCTGGTTCATGCGTTCTTCACGTTGTATGTAAGTTCGGGTCCAGGTCTGTCTACATTCGTTTATTTGTTTTGTAATTATTCAAGTGTTCGTCGTGTTCTTCAGTTTTGTTTATTAAATCATTATGTATTCACAACCCGCTGCAGTTTGGTCGAATCACTACTCCTCCTCTTCGTATGAAGAGGAGGAGGAAGCCCGTTACACCACATTACTAGCCTGAAAAGAAGAAAGCCTGAAAATCCACTCCAAATGATCTATTCTGTTTGCAACAAGGTGGTTAAGTAATAATGGCAAAGAAATACACTTTTTGGGCTAAGTAAAAAACTACAGGTTTGGGTCAAATGCAATCCAACACAACACTGAGTGAAACCCTCTGTATTTTCAAGTATTGTAGTTGCAGCATCATGTTATGGGTATGCTTGATTGTCAAAGACTCCAGCCACCAAGTCACATAGATTTCTCTTCGACTGCACGGCAAGCGATACCAATGCACCAAATCTGGATCCAACAGGACCCTTAACAGCTTCTACCCACAAGCCATAAGACTACTAAATAGTTAACCAAATAGCTACCCGGAATATCTGCATTGACCCTCTTTGCACTAACTCTTTTTACTCATCACATACGCTGCTGTTACTGTTTATTATCTATCCTGTTGCCTAGTCACTTTATCTCTACCTATATGTACATATCTATCTCAATTTCCTCGTACCCCTGCACATCGACTCGCCACTGTGTATGTAGCCAAGTTATGGTTACTCATTGTGTATTTATTCCTCATGTTTTATTTTGTATATATTTTTCTCTCTGCATTGTTGGGAAGGGCCCGTAAGCATGTCACTGTTGTTTACGAAGCATGTCACAAGTACGTCACAAATAAATGTAATTACATTTGACATCGGCAGGATCTGGGGAGTTTGTCAGAATCAAAAGAAAGATCACAGGAGTAGTTGGTAAAATCTTATTTTAAATTATTCACAGCTGTAATAGCAGCCAAAGATGCCTCCACCAAGTAGCTCAGTTGGTAGAGCATGGTGCTTGCAACGCCAGGGTTTTGGGTGCGATTCTCACGGGGGACCAGTACGAAAATACATGCACTCACTACTGTAATTTGCTCTGGATAAGAGTGTCTGCTAAAATGAAAATATATTAACATGGGGTTTAACTATTACTGAACAAAAATATAAATGCAACATGTAAGGTGTTGGTCCCATGTTTCATGAGCTGAAATAAGATTCCAGAAATGTCCCATATGCAAAAAAAGCTTATTCAATTTTGTGCACAAATTTGTTTACATCCCTGTTAGTGAGCATTTTATCCTTCGTCAAGATAATCCATCCACCTGACAGGTGTGGAATATCAAGAGGCTGATTAAACAGCATGATCATTACACAGGTACACCTTGTGCTGGGGACAATAAAAGGCCACTCTAAAATGTGCAGTTTTGTCACACAACACAGTTTTGAGAGAGCGTGGAATTGGCATGCTGACTGCAGGAATGTCCACCAGAGCTGTTACCAGAGAATTGAAGGACATCCACATCTGGCTTCTTCACCTGCGGGATCATCAGAGGAAAAACGAATTCTGATTGACTGGGCCTGGCTCCCCAGTGGGTGGACCTATGCCCTCCCAGGCCCAACAATGGCTGCACCCCTATCCAGTCATGTGAAATCCATAGATTAGGGGCTAAATAATTAATTTCAATTGACCGATTTCCTTATATAAACTGTAACTTAGCAAAATCTTTGACATTGTTGCATGATGTATTCATATTTTTGTTCAGTATATTTTTAAGGCATCAAAATGTGAAGACTGTACAAGGGGTGTGTAGACTTTCACTTGGCACTGAAACTGAGCCAGACCATGTAACATGTCAATAATACAGTATTATGTATGTGATTTCCTCTTGGCATTCAAGCTTTCATCAAAACACAACATTCAGTGAGTGAGAAACTCTAAAAGGTTTTGGAGTAGCTGCTTGAAGTGAAATGATCCATGTACATACAGTACACACTGTGCATCTTTTTTGTACCCACCAGTATCTTTAACCTGATCCTCAGTGTACCCAGACTGGGTTACGCAATATGAATTACACCACTCCACAACGAGATCATCTCTAAATACCTAGCATTTTAATTATGTTGTAGAAATACCACTGACACTGTTCCCAGACTTCTATATTCACAATCAGTCACACAAGATCAGGCTTGGCTGACAACTGTTTATCTTCCCAAATACTAAATGGGAGCCTGAGGATATTATGATTCATCCCAATTTATCTCTGACTTCAAAGGCTCTGCTGGGAATCGATTGTGTAATATGTCCACCGTTCCTATTTAGAAATAGAGCCTTGCTTATCAGAGAGAGAAGCTATTCCTCACACAGAGAGACAAAGAGACACGTTGATGCATAACAATGGAACTTATTTTCCCACTGGGCAAAAACTGATTAAATCAATGTTTTTTCCACAAAAAATCTATGTGATGACGTTGAATCAACGTGGAAAACTGAGTGGATTTGAAAAAAGTAATCAATGCAAGGGAATGTTGTCTTTTACACCCAACTTATAACCTAAATCAACATACATGGTCATTTGTTGTTGTTGATTTCACGTTGAATTCATGTTAGTTGACAACTCAACCAAATGTAAATCAAAACTAGACATTGAACTGACATCTGTGCCCAGTGGGTTATCAGTTTGTCAGTCGCCTCATAAAGAAAAGAACTGCAAAATAGCCGAATATATAATGCAATATGGTAGAGAGCAATGATTCAAACCATTTTGTGGTTTGAGGTTTCAGGAATTATTTCTAATCACATTGTGTCAAATGATCTTAAAGAAAGATGGCGCCGGAGGGGATGGCTACTGTCTTATTGGCTCTTAACCTGTTTGGGATAGCCCCCCTTTTTCTCAATTTCCGCCTGAAAACATACCCTAATCTAACTGCTTGTAGCTCAGGCCTAGAAGGAAGGATATGCATATTCTTGGTATCTTTTGAAAGCAAACATTCTGAAGTTTGTGTAAATGTGAATTGAATGTAGGAGAATATAACACAATAGATCTGGTAGAAGAAAATACAAGGAAATCAACAGACGTTTTTTGTTCTTTTACTGTTGTTGCATCTTTAAAAATCAACAAGAAAGGCCAAACATTCAGTTATGATACTGGGGATCATTTCAAATCAGAATATAGGTAGGCAACAGTATTTGACCAAAGTTTCAGATGGATACCTTCAGGAATGAGTGAGGTACATGCCATTGAGCATGAAGTCAACCAGGTGTCCCTCACAAGTTTCCCAAATGTACCCAAGTTGCCGAATTGGTACAATGATACAATGATACAAATACCTATATACAAAATACAAAACAATTATTCTAACATACCCCAAAAAATATATATTTGAAAAATTCAAGAAAAAAAAAAGAATATTTCAAAAAAATAAAAAAATAACAAGGGGAACTATTTACACTTCAATGTTCAATCATGTGAAGACTCTCTGTCCTCTAAACAATGTTGCGCTCCTGATGCCATATCCCATAGCAGTCTCTCTCTGGTGTGAAACAGAGGGTCACAGCACAGGTGGTGCAGGTGACAGGGGACTTCTTGTGGCACAGGGCACAACGAAGCCGCCCTACTGTGCCCCTTTTTCCCTGAGGCACATCCCTGCCTGCAATGATGAACTTCAGCATGTGCGTACTGCTGGTTGGAGCAGAAGGGACAGAGGTAGAGGGGACAGAAGGTGCTACAGTGTTCTTGCTGTAGTTAGCAAGCTCCTGGATGAGCTGCTCCCTAAAGGGTAGCTGTGAGATGGGGGGCTGTCCACAGTTCTTGGCCATTTCCTTCTGGAGGATGAAGGAATTCACCACAGCAATGTCAATAAAATGATAGAATAAAGTTCTGTACCATTTCATGGTTTTGTGAAGGACATTGTAATATCCTATCAGCGCATCCGATAGGTCTACACCCCCAATGCTCTTGTTGTAATCCCTCACAGCATCTGGAATGGGGACATTTCTGGCAGTCCAAGCGCCTGTAGGACCTTTCAACCGTCGAACAACGTGATCCCCACCGAACGACTTGTGAATAGTGGAACACATGACTACCTCTCGAGTGTCCATCCACTTCACAAACAGCAAACCATCTTCACGGATCCATCTCATGGTACCCCGCTCAGCCCGCTTAGGCATGTCGTTTACCCTGGTTTTTGGAAAACCCACTCGGTTGGTCCGAATGGTGCCACAGGCCCACATCTCCAGCTTCCTCAGGTCTGTGAACAGGGTAGGGCTTGTGTAGAAGTTGTCTACAAATAGTTTGTAGCCCTTCCCCAACAGCTGGAAATCTAATAACTGCATCACAGAATCATAACTGAGTCCCTTACCGCTCGCACAAGTGTTCTTCCCCTCATAGACAAAAAAATTGCACGTGTATGCACACGCAGAATCGGCCAAAACAAACAGCTTGTAACCCCATTTTGTGGGTTTGTTGCGCATGTACTGTTTTAGGCCAATTCTGGCCTTTGAGGCTACCATTCTCTCATCTATGGAAAGGTTCTGGGCGGGCTGAAAATATGTCTTGCATGCCTCAACGATATCATGGTAGAGAGGTTTAATCTTGCATAGTTTGTCAAAGCCTGCTGTGCCTCGTTTCGCCTCGTTGTCCTTATCAACCTCTGGGTCACTAATGTGAAGTGCCCGTGAAATTGTCAGAAACCTCTTACAAGACATGACCGTTGAGGGGAAAGGCAGTTGATAGAGTGGTGCAGTTTTCCAGTAGTGTTTGAGGTTCTTCAACTTCACCAGCCCCATGTAAATGACCATAGACAGGTAGCAAAACAGTTCTGAAATGGAAATGTCCTTCCATGCCTCTGTCTTGCCTTCCTGCTTCTTAGCCCCATATTTATTAGTGTTCATCACCAGGGTATCAACAACTGCCGAGGTGAAGAACAACTGGAAAAGTTGCATGGGGCTGTACTTAGAAGTTGGGTCCAATTGAGGGCCTACTGGGCGTTTTGGGCGGAAAAGTGGAGGTGGTGGGGCCACATCCTCCTCAAGAACAGAGTGCCAACGGTCCTCCTCCGCTCTGGCAGGTTCCACGCTGGACGGTTCCACGCTGCCCTTCCTCCGCACGCTGCCCTTCCTCCGCTTCTTTGCCGCCGGCTTACCACCCCTTGATGGCCGGGCGGGGGTAGGTGTGGTGCCGGATACAGCCGGGGTCCAGCTGGATGGACCAGCTTCAGTGGGGGATTTTCTCCTTGGCTCCCAATCAGAATCGCTGGGACTGTGAAATAAAGACAGACACATATTATATATACACAATTTGTGACCATGGTGAGGTTTTGTCAATTCCATTTTAGATATAAAATACATGGAAACAATTAGGTAATAATTATACAGACACATAATATATATACACAATTTGTGACCATGGTGAGGTTTTGTCAATTCCATTTTAGATATAAAATACATGGAAACAATTAGGTAATAATTATACAGACACATAATATACAGTGAGGGAAAAAAGTATTTGATCCCCTGCTGATTTTGTACGTTTGCCCACTGACAAAGAAATTATCAGTCTATAATTTTAATGGTAGGTTTATTTGAACAGTGAGAGACAGAATAACAACAAAAATATCCAGAAAAATGCATGTCAAAAATGTTATAAATTGATTTGCATTTTAATGAGGGAAATAAGTATTTGACCCCTTCTCAATCAAAAAGATTTCTGGCTCCCAGGTGTCTTTCATACAGGTAACGAACGGAGATTAGGAGCACACTCTTAAAGGGAGTGCTCCTAATCTCAGTTTCTTACCTGTATAAAAGATACCTGTCCACAGAAGCAATCAATCAATCAGATTCCAAACTCTCCACCATGGCCAAGACCAAAGAGCTCTCCAAGGATGTCAGGGACAAGATTGTAGACCTACACAAGGCTGGAATGGGCTACAAGACCATCGCCAAGCAGCTTGGTGAGAAGGTGACAACAGTTTCTGTGATTATTCGCAAATGGAAGAAACACAAAAGACCTGTCAATCTCCCTCAGCCTGGGGCTCCATGCAAGATCTCACCTCGTGAAGTTGCAATGATCATGAGAACGGTGAGGAATCAGCCCAGAACTACACAGGAGGATCTTGTCAATGATCTCAAGGCAGCTGGGACCATAGTCATCAAGAAAACAATTGGTAACACACTATGCCGTGAAGGACTGAAATCCTGCAGCGCCCGCAAGGTCCCCCTGCTCAAGAAAGCACATATACATGCCCGTCTGAAGTTTGCCAATGAACATCTGAATGATTCAGAGGACAACTGGGTGAACGTGTTGTGGTCAGATGAGACCAAAATGGAGTTCTTTGGCATCAACCTAACTTGCCGTGTTTGGAGGAGGAGGAATGCTGCCTATGACCCCAAGAAACCATCCCCACCGTCAAACATGGAGGTGGAAACATTATGCTTTGGGAGTGTTTTTCTGCTAAAGGGACAGGACAACTTCACCGCATCAAAGGGACGATGGACGGGGCCATGTACCGTCAAATCTTGGGTGAAAACCTCCTTCCCTCAGCCAGGGTATTGAAAATGGGTCGTGGATGGGTATTCCAGCATGACAATGACCCAAAACACACGGCCAAGGCAACAAAGGAGTGGCTCAAGAAGAAGCACATTAAGGTCCTGGAGTGGCCTAGCCAGTATCCAGACCTTAATCCCATAGAAAATCTGTGGAGGGAGCTGAAGGTTCGAGTTGCCAAACGTCAGCCTCAAAACCTTAATGACTTGAAGAAGATCTGCAAAGAGGAGTGGGACAAAATCCCTCCTGAGATGTGTGCAAACCTGGTGGCCAACTACAAGAAACGTCTGACATTTACATTTACATTTACATTTAAGTCATTTAGCACTACGCTCTTATCCAGAGCGACTTACAAATTGTGATTGCCAACAAGGGTTTTGCCACCAAGTACTAAGTCATGTTTTGCAGAGGGGTCAAATACTTATTTCCCTCATTAAAATGCAAATCAATTCATAACATTTTTGACATGCGTTTTTCTGGATTTTTTTGTTGATATTCTGTCTCTCACTGTTCAAATAAACCTACCATTAAAATTATAGACTGATCATTTCTTTGTCAGTGGGCAAACGTACAAAATCAGCAGGGGATCAAATACTTTTTTCCCTCACTGTATATACACAATTTGTGACCATGGTGAGGTTTTGTCAATTCCATTTTAGATATAAAATACATGGAAACAATTAGGTAATAATTATACAGACACATAATATATATACACAATTTGTGACCATGGTGAGGTTTTGTCAATTCCATTTTAGATATAAAATACATGGAAACAATTAGGTAATAATTATACAGACACATAATATATATACACAATTTGTGACCATGGTGAGGTTTTGTCAATTCCATTTTAGATATAAAATACATGGAAACAATTAGGTAATAATTATACAGACACATAATATATATACACAATTTGTGACCATGGTGAGGTTTTGTCAATTCCATTTTAGATATAAAATACATGGAAACAATTAGGTAATAATTATACAGACACATAATATACAGTGGGGAGAACAAGTATTTGATACACTGCCGATTTTGCAGGTTTTCCTACTTACAAAGCATGTAGAGGTCTGTAATTTTTATCATAGGTACACTTCAACTATGAGAGACGGAATCTAAAACAAAAATCCAGAAAATCACATTGTATGATTTTTAAGTAATTAATTTGCATTTTATTGCATGACATAAGTATTTGATACATCAGAAAAGCAGAACTTAATATTTGGTACAGAAACCTTTGTTTGCAATTACAGAGATCATACGTTTCCTGTAGTTCTTGACTAGGTTTGCACACACTGCAGCAGGGATTTTGGCCCACTCCTCCCTACAGATCTTCTCCAGATCCTTCAGGTTTCGGGGCTGTCGCTGGGCAATACGGACTTTCAGCTCCCTCCAAAGATTTTCTATTGGGTTCAGGTCTGGAGACTGGCTAGGCCACTCCAGGACCTTGAGATGCTTCTTACGGAGCCACTCCTTAGTTGCCATGGCTGTGTGCTTCGTGTCGTTGTCATGCTGGAAGACCCAGCCACGACCCATCTTCAATGCTCTTACTGAGGGAAGGAGGTTGTTGGCCAAGATCTCGCGATACATGGCCCCATCCATCCTCCCCTCAATACGGTGCAGTCGTCCTGTCCCCTTTGCAGAAAAGCATCCCCAAAGAATGATGTTTCCACCTCCATGCTTCACGGTTGGGATGGTGTTCTTGGGGTTGTACTCATACAGTGAGGGAAAAAAGTATTTGATCCCCTGCTGATTTTGTACGTTTGCCCACTGACAAAGAAATTATCAGTCTATAATTTTAATGGTAGGTTTATTTGAACAGTGAGAGACAGAATAACAACAAAAATATCCAGAAAAACGCATGTCAAAAATGTTATAAATTGATTTGCATTTTAATGAGGGAAATAAGTATTTGACCCCCTCTCAATCAGAAAGATTTCTGGCTCCCAGGTGTCTTTCATACAGGTAACGAGCTGAGATTAGGAGCACACTCTTAAAGGGAGTGCTCCTAATCTCAGTTTCTTACCTGTATAAAAGACACCTGTCCACAGAAGCAATCAATCAATCAGATTCCAAACTCTCCACCATGGCCAAGACCAAAGAGCTCTCCAAGGATGTCAGGGACAAGATTGTAGATCTACACAAGATTGGAATGGGCTACAAGACCATTGCCAAGCAGCTTGGTGAGAAGGTGACAACAGTTGGTGCGATTATTCGCAAATGGAAGAAACACAAAAGAACTGTCAATCTCCCTCGGCCTGGGGCTCCATGCAAGATCTCACCTCGTGGAGTTGCAATGATCATGAGAATGGTGAGGAATCAGCCCAGAACTACACAGGAGGATCTTGTCAATGATCTCAAGGCAGCTGGGACCATAGTCACCAAGAAAACAATTGGTAACACACTACGCCGTGAAGGACTGAAATCCTGCAGCGCCCGCAAGGTCCCCCTGCTCAAGAAAGCACATATACATGCCCGTCTGAAGTTTGCCAATGAACATCTGAATGATTCAGAGGACAACTGGGTGAACGTGTTGTGGTCAGATGAGACCAAAATGGAGCTCTTTGGCATCAACTCAACTTGCCGTGTTTGGAGGAGGAGGAATGCTGCCTATGACCCCAAGAAACCATCCCCACCGTCAAACATGGAGGTGGAAACATTATGCTTTGGGGGTGTTTTTCTGCTAAGGGGACAGGACAACTTCACCGCATCAAAGGGACGATGGACGGGGCCATGTACCGTCAAATCTTGGGTGAAAACCTCCTTCCCTCAGCCAGGGTATTGAAAATGGGTCGTGTATGGGTATTCCAGCATGACAATGACCCAAAACACACGGCCAAGGCAACAAAGGAGTGGCTCAAGAAAAAGCACATTAAGGTCCTGGAGTGGCCTAGCCAGTCTCCAGACCTTAATCCCATAGAAAATCTGTGGAGGGAGCTGAAGGTTCGAGTTGCCAAACGTCAGTCTCGAAACCTTAATGACTTGAAGAAGATCTGCAAAGAGGAGTGGGACAAAATCCCTCCTGAGATGTGTGCAAACCTGGTGGCCAACTACAAGAAACATCTGACCTCTGTGATTGCAAAACATGACTTAGTACTTGGTGGCAAAACCCTTGTTGGCAGAGGGGTCAAATACTTATTTCCCTCATTAAAATGCTAATCAATTTATAACATTTTTGACATGCGTTTTTCAGGATTTTTTTGTTGATATTCTGTCTCTCACTGTTCAAATAAACCTACCATTAAAATTACAGACTGATCATTTCTTTGTCAGTGGGCAAACGTACAAAATCAGCAGGGGATCAAATACTTTTTTCCCTCACTGTACTTCTTCTTCCTCCAAACACGGCGAGTGGAGTTAGACCAAAAAGCTCTATTTTTGTCTCATCAGACCACATGACCTTCTCCCATTCCTCCTCTGGATCATCCAGATGGTCATTGGCAAACTTCAGACAGGCCTGGACATGCACTGGCTTAAGCAGGGGGACCTTGCGTGCGCTGCAGGATTTTAATCCATGACGGCGTAGTGTGTTACTAATGGTTTTCTTTGAGACTGTGGTCCCAGCTCTCTTCAGGTCATTGACCAGGTCCTGCCGTGTAGTTCTGGGCTGATCCCTCACCTTCCTCATGATCATTGATGCCCCACGAGGTGAAATCTTGCATGGAGCCCCAGACCGAGGGTGATTGACCGTCATCTTGAACTTCTTCCATTTTCTAATAATTGCGCCAACAGTTGTTTCCTTCTCACCAAGCTGCTTGCCTATTGTCCTGTAGCCCATCCCAGCCTTGTGCAGGTCTACAATTTTATCCCTGATGTCCTTACACAGCTCTCTGGTCTTGGCCATTGTGGAGAGGTTGGAATCTGTTTGATTGAGTGTGTGGACAGGTGTCTTTTATACAGGTAACGAGTTCAAACAGGTGCAGTTAATACAGGTAATGAGTGGAGAACAGGAGGGCTTCTTAAAGAAAAACTAACAGGTCTGTGAGAGCCGGAATTCTTACTGGTTGGTAGGTGATCAAATACTTATGTCATGCAATAAAATGCAAATTAATTATTTAAAAATCATACAATGTGATTTTCTGGATTTTTGTTTTAGATTCCGTCTCTCACAGTTGAAGTGTACCTATGATAAAAATGACAGACCTCTACATGCTTTGTAAGTAGGAAAACCTGCAAAATCGGCAGTGTATCAAATACTTGTTCTCCCCACTGTATATACACAATTTGTGACCATGGTGAGGTTTTGTCAATTCCATTTTAGATATAAAATACATGGAAACAATTAGGTAATAATTATACAGACACATAATATATATACACAATTTGTGACCATGGTGAGGTTTTGTCAATTCCATTTTAGATATAAAATACATGGAAACAATTAGGTAATAATTATACAGACACATAATATATATACACAATTTGTGACCATGGTGAGGTTTTGTCAATTCCATTTTAGATATAAAATACATGGAAACAATTAGGTAATAATTATACAGACACATAATATATATACACAATTTGTGACCATGGTGAGGTTTTGTCAATTCCATTTTAGATATAAAATACATGGAAACAATTAGGTAATAATTATACAGACACATAATATATATACACAATTTGTGACCATGGTGAGGTTTTGTCAATTCCATTTTAGATATAAAATACATGGAAACAATTAGGTAATAATTATACAGACACATAATATATATACACAATTTGTGACCATGGTGAGGTTTTGTCAATTCCATTTTAGATATAAAATACATGGAAACAATTAAGTAATAATTATACAGACACATAATATATATACACAATTTGTGACCATGGTGAGGTTTTGTCAATTCCATTTTAGATATAAAATACATGGAAACAATTAGGTAATAATTATACAGACACATAATATATATACACAATTTGTGACCATGGTGAGGTTTTGTCAATTCCATTTTAGATATAAAATACATGGAAACAATTAGGTAATAATTATACAGACACATAATATATATACACAATTTGTGACCATGGTGAGGTTTTGTCAATTCCATTTTAGATATAAAATACATGGAAACAATTAGGTAATAATTATACAGACACATAATATACAGTGGGGAGAACAAGTATTTGATACACTGCCGATTTTGCAGGTTTTCCTACTTACAAAGCATGTAGAGGTCTGTAATTTTTATCATAGGTACACTTCAACTGTGAGAGACGGAATCTAAAACAAAAATCCAGAAAATCACATTGTATGATTTTTAAGTAATTAATTTGCATTTTATTGCATGACATAAGTATTTGATCACCTACCAACCAGTAAGAATTCCGGCTCTCACAGACCTGTTAGTTTTTCTTTAAGAAGCCCTCCTGTTCTCCACTCATTACCTGTATTAACTGCACCTGTTTGAACTCGTTACCTGTATAAAAAACACCTGTCCACACACTCAATCAAACAGACTCCAACCTCTCCACAATGGCCAAGACCAGAGAGCTGTATAAGGACATCAGGGATAAAATTGTAGACATGCAACAGGCTGGGATGGGCTACAGGACAATAGGCAAGCAGCTTGGTGAGAAGGCAACAACTGTTGGCGCAATTATTAGAAAATGGAAGAAGTTCAAGATGACGGTCAATCACCCTCGGTCTGGGGCTCCATGCAAGATCTCACCTCGTGGGGGATCAATGATCATGAGGAAGGTGAGTTATCAGCCCAGAACTACACGGCAGGACCTGGTCAATGACCTGAAGAGAGCTGGGACCACAGTCTCAAAGAAAACCATTAGTAACACACTACACCGTCATGGATTAAAATCCTGCAGCGCACGCAAGGTCCACCTGCTCAAGCCAGCGCATGTCCAGGCCCGTCTGAAGTTTGCCAATGACCATCTGGATGATCCAGAGGAGGAATGGGAGCAGGTCATGTGGTCTGATGAGACAAAAATAGAGCTTTTTGGTCTAAACTCCACTCGCCGTGTTTGGAGGAAGAAGAAGGATGAGTACAACCCCAAGAACACCATCCCAACCGTGAAGCATGGAGGTGGAAACATCATTCTTTGGGGATGCTTTTCTGCAAAGGGTACAGGATGACTGCACCGTATTGAGGGGAGGATGGATGGGGCCATGTATCGCGAGATCTTGGCCAACAACCTCCTTCCCTCAGTAAGAGCATTGAAGATGGGTCGTGGCTGGGTCTTCCAGCATGACAACGACCCGAAACACACAGCCAGGGCAACTAAGGAGTGGCGCCGTAAGAAGCATCTCAAGGTCCTGGAGTGGCCTAGCCAGTCTCCAGACCTGAACCCAATAGAAAATCTTTGGAGGGAGCTGAAAGTCCGTATAGCCCCGCGACAGCCCCGAAACCTGAAGGATCTGGAGAAGATCTGTATGGAGGAGTGGGCCAAAATCCCTGCTGCAGTGTGTGCAAACCTGGTCAAGAACTACAGGAAACGTATGATCTCTGTAATTGCAAACAAAGGTTTCTGTACCAAATATTAAGATCTGCTTTTCTGATGTATCAAATACTTATGTCATGCAATAAAATGCAAATTAATTACTTAAAAATCATACAATGTGATTTTCTGGATTTTTGTTTTAGATTCCGTCTCTCATAGTTGAAGTGTACCCATGATAGAAATTACAGACCTCTACATGCTTTGTAAGTAGGAAAACCTGCAAAATCGGCAGTGTATCAAATACTTGTTCTCCCCACTGTATATACACAATTTGTGACCATGGTGAGGTTTTGTCCAGACACACAAACATACACCCACAATGTAGAGCAATATGTACTTTCTACATTTCAATATACTTGTGTACTTTTATATTTCATGTCCTAGTCATATTTTTATATAAGGCAAATAAAATACAATATCTCAAACAACTCAAATGAATTATATTTGATATTACTAATTTCAAACAATGTTACTCACCGATCCAAAACTGCGTCTTCACCGTGGAGGAACATGTCTTCAAATTCTGAATCCACGGATTCAATCTCACTGGATTCATTTAGATGTTCACTATCACTAGATCTCTCTATTTCATCAATTATATCGTGCATATCTGTGTACCTGGTCTTGGTCTTTGATTTTGCTGATTTATTAGCCATTATTGTAACTTGAAAATGCTCAGAAAAAAACATTTGCGGCGCGTAAAACGGCAGGGATCCTTCTGGTAGAGTTTTCAATGGCGAAAGGCAATGTGTACGCATGGCTTTACAACGAAGCCTATTATTTCCGGGTAGAACCATTGCATATGCCCATGTACCTCTGTTCATTGGCTATCTATCCAGCTAGATTTCAAGAAGATCAGTGGTCATTGGTCCGAAATACAGTCAATCAACGAAGGACAGGTCATTCGATTGGCGCGTCAGGAGGTCGTTGTTTGGTCTGTTCAAATCAATTTTTTTCGGTCAATATGTCCCGGGAAAAGAACCATGAAGTTTGGTTGTTTTACTAACAAACAGAGGATTCTAATGAATCCGAACTTGACTTGATAAACGTCCCTTTAGAGTGAGTAATTACAATGAATGTTACGTCCAAAGTTGAAGGACGCTGAATTTTCCACACAAGCCGTTCACAAAATGTTTTGTGTTAGGCTATAAAATGGATTATATCGAACAAAAAGCCACTTGATTGTTTCGTCGTGACCTTTAGGATTGCCAAAAGAAGAAAATTTCCTAAGGTAATTGATGATTTTTATTGCTATTTCTGACTTTCGTGACTAATGTACTTTGTTGTAACTGTACCTAATGTGTTGTTTACTGATCGATAATCGCTTTTGCAGTGAAGCTTTTAGAAATCGGACATATTGGCTAGATTAACAAGAGGTATAGCTTTGATATGGTGTATAACACTTCTGATTTAATTGAAGCTAAATATTTATAATTATGACATTTCGCCATTTTTTTTTTTTTTTTTCTGAAACGTGGCGCTAGCGGCACCCCAGTCCTAGACAGGTTAACCACCCATGCTATTTTGTTTGTTTTATTGCGTTGTTCGTAACTTGTTTTGTACATAATGTTGCTGCTACCGTCTCTTATGACCGTAAAGAGCTTCTGGACATTAGAACTGCGATTACTCACCTCAGATTAGACAAAGAGTTTTTCTTCAATGAGCTGGATGGGAGGGATATACTACAGACACCCGACCAGGCCTGGATACCCGTCATTCGCTGGAGAAGGAAACGGAGATATCGCAGAAAAAGATAAGGGTGCCTTGTGAGGATCAGGCGACGACCTGCTAATCTGCCTTTGCCTCATGTCCTGCTAGCTAACGTTCAATCGCTGGAAAATAAATGGGACGAATTGAAAGCACGCATATCCCACCAACGGGACATTAAAAACTGTAATATTTTATGTTTCACAGAGTCGTGGCTGAATGACGACATTAAGAACGTACAGCTGGCAGGATACACTCTATCGACAGGACAGAACAGCAGCCTCTGGTAAGACATAGGGCGGGGGCCTATGCATATATGTAAACAACAGCTGGTGCACAATATCTAAGGAAGTCTCAAGGTTTTGCTCGTCTGAGGTAGAGTATCTCATGATAAGCTGTAGACCACACTATCTACCTCGAGAGTTTTCATCTGTATTTTTTGTAGCTGTCTACATACCACCACACTCCGATGCTGGCACTTAAACCACAGTCAATGAGCTGTATACCACCATAAGCAAACAGGAAAATGCTCATCCAAAGGTGACGCTCCTAGTGGCCGGGGACTTTAATGCAGGGAAACTTAAATCAGTTTTTCCTCATTTCTATCAGCATGTTAAATGTGCAACCAGAGACCACCTTTACTCCACACACAGAGACACGTACAAAGCTCTCCTTTGCCCTCCATTTGGCAAATCTGACCATAATTCTATCCTCCTGATTCCTGCTTGCAAGCAAAAAACCTCTCTGGGATAGGCGTCCCGCCAGCGGGACACCTGTCGACAACTTCCGGTGAAATTGGAGGGCGCACAATTCAAATAAATAATCATACAAATTATGGATATTAAACATTTAGGTACATACTGTACAAGTGTCTTATATCAGGTAAAAGCTTAAAGTCTTGTTCATCTAACTGCATTGTTCGATTTACAATAGGCTTTACAGCGAAATGCATGCCATGCGATTGTTTGAGGACGGCTCCCCACATCAAAATATTTTTCAACCAGCACAGGCTTCGTAAAATCACAAATAGCGATTAAATATTCAATACATTTTTGAAAATCTTTCTCTGATTTGCAATCCCAAAGGTCCCAGCTACTACATGCATGGTAGTTTTGTTCGATAAAATCCTTCTTTATATCCCAAAAACTCTGTTTAGTTGGCACCATTGATTTGAGTAATCCACTCGTTCAACAGGCAGAGAAAGGAATCCAAAAATCTACCGCTAAACTTTGTTTAAGCAAGTCAAAATACATTTCTATTTAATCCTCAGGTACCCTAAAATGTAATTAAACTATAATATTTAATACAGAAAGAAGTATGTTCAATAGAAAAGCAAAATGAACAAGTGCCCATCCTCTTTGTTGCGCAGACTGATTTCCAACTCTGACTCCCAGTACCAAAACTCTAAATACTTCCTCGTTTGGGAAGAAACAAGCCTGAAACCTTGAACAAAGACTGTTGACATCTAGTGGAAGCCATAGGAATTGCAATCTGGGAGCTGGAATTGCATATGACCCATAGATTTCCATTGAAAGAGCATTGGCTCTCTCTCTCAAAAGAATTCCAGTTGGTTTTTCTTTGGATTTTCTCCTACCATATCAATTGTGTTTTAGTCTCATACATTATTTTAACATTTCTACTAACTTAAAAGTGTTTTCCATCCAATGGTACCAATTATATGCATATCCTGGCTTCTGGGCCTGAGTAACAGGCAGTTTACTTTGGGCACGTCAGTCAGACAGGAAGTGGGGAAAAATAGACCCTAGCCTGAAGAAGCCCAGTAACTCGGTCTTTAAAAAGTGGTCAGATCAAGCAGAAGCTAAACTACAGGACTGCTTTGCTAGCACAGACTGGAATATGTTCTGGGATTCTTCCGATGGCATTGAGGAGTACACCACATCAGTACGTACATACCCCAACCAGAAGCCATGGATTACAGGCAACATTCGCACTGAGCTAAAGGGTAGAGCTGCCGCTTTCAAGGAGCGGGACTCTAACTCGGAAGCTTATAAGAAATCCCTCTATGCCCTCCGACGAACCATCAAACAGGCAACGCGTCAATGCAGGACTAAAATCAAATCGTACTACACCGGCTCCGACGCTTGTCGGATGTGGCAGGGCTTGCAAACTATTATAGACTACAAAGGGAAGCACAGTCGAGAGCTGCCCAGTGACACGAGCCTACCATACGAGCTAAATAACTTCTATGCTCCCTTTGAGCAAGTAACACTGAGAGCATGAGAGCATCAGCTGTTCCGGATGACTGTGTGATCACACTCTCCGCAGCCGATGTGAGTAAGACCTTTACACAGGTCAACATTCACAAAGCCGCAGGGCCAGACGGATTAACAGGATGTGTACTCCGAGCATGCGCCCTGTGCCCAAGAACACAAAGGTAACCTGCCTAAATGACTACCGACCCGTATCACTTACGTCTGTAGCCATGAAAGGCTTTGAAAGGCTTGTCATGGATCACATTAACACCATTATCCCAGAAACCCTAGACCCACTCTAACTTGCATACCGCACCAAAAGATCCACAGATGATGCAATCTCTACTGCAATCTCTATTGCACTCCACACTGCCCTTTCACACCTGGACAAGAGGAACACCTATGTGAGAATGCTATTCATTGATTATAGCTCAGAGTTCAACACCATAGTGCCCTCAAAGCTCATCACCTAGCTAAGGACCCTGGGACTAAACATCTTCCTCTACAACTGGATCCTGGACTTCCTGACGGGCCGCCCCGAGGTGGTAAGGGTAGGTAACTACACAACCGCCACACTAAATCTCAACACGGGGGCCCCTCAGGGGTACGTGCTCAGTCCCCTCCTGTACTCCCTGTTCACTCATGACTGCATGGTCAGGCACGAATCCAACACCCTCATTAAGTTTGCTGATGACACAACAATGAGACAGCCTATAGGGAGGAGGTCAGAGACCTGACCGTGTGGTGCCAGGACAACAACCTCTCCCTCAACGTGATCAAGACAAAAGAGATGATTGTGAACTACAGGAAAAGGAGGACAGAGCATGCCCCCATTCTCATCGACGGGGCTGTAGTGGAGCAGGTTGAGAACTTCAGGTTCCTTGGCGTCCACATCACCAACAAACTAACATGGTCCAAGCACACCAAGACAAAACCTATTCCTCCTCAGGAAACTGAAAAGATTTGGCATTGGTCCTCGGATCCTCAAAAGGTTTTACAGCTGCACCATCGAGAGCATCCTGGCGGGTTGCATCACTGCCTGGTATGGCAACTGCTCGGCCTCCGACCGCAAGGCACTACAGAGGGTAGTGCGTACGGCCCAGTACATCACCAGGGCCAAGATTCCTGCCATCCAGGACCTCTATACCAGGCGGTGTCAGATGAAGGCCCTACATTTTTTTTTAAAGACTTCAGCCACCCTAGTCATAGACTGTTCTCTCTGCTACCGCACGGCAAGCGGTACCGGAGCGCCAAGTCTAGGTCCAAGAGGCTTCTAAACAGCTTCTACCCCCAAGCCATAAGACTCCTTTACAGCTAATCAAATGGCTACCCAGACAATTTACATTGCCCCCCCTTCTACACTGCTGCTACTCTCTGTTATTATCTATGCATAGTCACTTTAATAACTCTACCTACATGGACATATTACCTCAATTACCTTGACACCGGTAGCCCCTGTATATAGCCCCGCTATTGTTATTTACTGCTGCTCTTTAATTATTTGTTACTCTTATCTCTTGCTTTTTTGCAGGTATTTTCTTAAAACTGCAGGGCTTGTAAGTAAGCATTTCACTGTTGTATTTGGCGCATGTGACAAATACAATTTGATTTGATTTGATATTTTATGTATTTTCACAACGACCACAAAATACCACACCTAACGTAATTTCCAAGAATTTAAATATTCAAACCATGCACAAACGTTATGGTAATGGGAGCACAACTCTTGAATCTTTACGGTTTTTAAGTATAGGAAAAAGTATTGGATGATGATGTGTTTTTGTTTATGGTTTATATTAGAGTGATTCTTCCTGCTATTGGCCAAGCCTTGTTGCTTTGCATCAACATCAGAAAGGAATGCTCTGGCCACGTACCTACACACTTCATAAATAAAGATGTGTAGACAAATTATGCATGATGGCAAACATGACCGAAATGTGAGCTGTGTATTTAATAGCATGCTGTTTTGACTCTCTGGCAGGATAACAGAGGTATTAATATCGTGCTGCCTGCCCAGTCTCCCCAAACAAACTCACACTCGCTTAATTAAATCCTCCATTCAAAACATGTTTATGGAAATAAAGAAGATCTCAGGTCCTTTCAGACTGCTTTATCACTGCATCAGGGGATAAAAGAGGGGGGGAAAACATCACAAAACGAGTAATGAGTGTGTTTGCAACACTGCCTGTTGTGTCAAAAGCTGAGCGGAGTGCGTTTAGTACTATTTTACAGTTACAAGCTGACAGACAAATATAATTAATGTTTATTGTCCTAATAAAAATTGTTTGGTGGGATTTGGAGAAGCTGAGGAGAAGGAGGAAGCCTCCTTACTAACCATGACACGTCAGGGATGAGGGTTATGGTGGGTTTCCTGTTGCTTGTTCTCACCACTCAATATTATTAATGGAGTCTTTGTTTTGGGTATCAGAATAAACATCCAATAAGCCTCTGGATTTTTCCATTGACTTTCCATTGTGTGAGTCAATGTATGAGATATATGGTATGAAGCATCTTGAAGGAATCTGCATTGTGTTGGATTTTGTCCTTGTATAAGAATTCAGTTCCTACCAATGACAAGATGTTGCATGTTACACCTTCCACACACTACCCTCTGGTAAACCTGTTTTGATTTTATCATACCAGTACATTGAGTGAGCCAGTTCCAAATGGTAGTTAACACTTACATTGTCAACTTACCACTTGCTGTTACTGTGGACCAAATAAGTGGAGGAAACTTCTAGTGTGCACTTGTAACACATCCATCACAGCATTATTCATATTTGGCATGAAGGGGCCTTCGTAAGTGTGAACAGCTATGGCATGCTGGCTAAATCCTGCCTAAATGCTATTCAGCTTTTTGTTTTATTCCACACCATTAATGATGTGATATATGGGCTATGCCAGAAGGGTGCCTGCACCAGAGAGGCTCTGTGTTGTAGTGAACTGACAGGCCTGCTTCAATGGACAACTTTAAAGTGGAGCTTGATGTGGAATAAGGACTCTGATTGGATGACGATTGGAGACATGCTGCCCTAGGCGACACCTGTAATATGTTTCAAATGCCATTACATTACTACAGCAATCAATCTCAGTCTGTCTATAGGACTGGTTGTGGAACGAGCTGAATAAAACAAATGCATATTCTCTCTCTCGAAGAAGAAGCATTTCCACTATCCACAGAAAGCATATTCAATACTGCAGCATCCGATTGTCAGTAGTTTCCCATGACAATAGGAAAACCAGCTATTACATCCACTTAGGTTTGGCTCCAGACACCACATATCTTCCCATTTAGTGGCGTCCATCTTGAAGGGGGAGAGGGGTAATGGAATGCAGGGAAGGATGGTAGCCCTGAGAATGTCTGTGATGAGAAGCAGACTATGGAGGGGGGGGGGGGGGTCTGCTGATATTGTTGTCCACAGGTTTGCTTTAACTTATCTCTTCTCGCGTCCCCCCCTGCAGGCCCAGAAGTCCATGAATATTTAAATAGGAAAGTAACTTCCTTAGAACATCAATCAGAATCCATCTATTAAATTACTGGATCTAGATGTGAGATCTGAGGTCCACCCATACGTCGTCAGCAGCTCCCATGGCAAAATCTTATGAATATTCCAACCATGTGGACAATGAGTCAATACAAAACAGGCTTTCTAAATGTTTGGCAGACCTTCAAGAGAACGATATTGGACATAATTGTGGGTAGGTCTATATTGAAAGAGAATCAGAATACCATTAAGGTATAACCTAAGACTCAAAAGAAAGACATTGGCAGAAAGTCAGAGTAATCCCTTTGATTGAGGAGAACCTCAGTATCCATGCATGAAAATGAGACTAAATTAAATCTTCTCCCATAACTCTGACTTGGCTGAATACAGAGGCCATCTTAAACTATTACCTTTTATTGAATGGATTCAATCTTTGACAGAATAATCCCTGAAGCAAGAATTTGTGTCCAGAAAAGTGGAGCACATAAATCGTAAGAGAACGGAATCTAGTGAAGATATGGTGTATCTCTGCTCAGAGTTTCCAGTAATATGAGGTCGCCAGAATCTTTTCTCTGGTGATGTAATCAGGTGGAAGATAGACAGTGAGAGTGTGAGAAAGATGAAGATAGATATATAGAGAAAAAAGAGAGGTGTGTGTGTGAGAGAGACATGAGATAAGCAACAAAGACTACTTTATGACACCTGTTCAAAAGCATTCTACGGGGACCCTCCAAATGAAATAAATAAATATGACTCACATTAACTCCCATTGGCAAGGTATCAGTTGATAGGAGGTGTGTTATTTAGTGGTTCTGACATCTGTCAGTGAGTGATCGAGCAAAATAGGACGCAATCCACACAACCACAACAACACACACAGCCTGAGGAAAGTCTTCTTTTGAATAGTTGTTTCTGAGAGGAACCTATCTGCTGTTAACAAGAGCCAGACACATCAACTAGAGTGCTATTCTTGGCAGCCAGGACTGATTCCTCTATGAAAGACAGATCCTGCAGCAAGACTAGACGTCTACCATGACCACTGGAGTGGTTGGTTAATAAAATGTTTGGCTTTCCTATTATATATACGTATTATGGCACCTTGGGTT
Source organism: Salvelinus alpinus (assembly GCF_045679555.1). Taxonomy (NCBI): domain Eukaryota; kingdom Metazoa; phylum Chordata; class Actinopteri; order Salmoniformes; family Salmonidae; genus Salvelinus; species Salvelinus alpinus. The sequence goes on from NC_092099.1 coordinate 30,442,518, forward strand.
CTGATTTGGCCTTGCTAATTAAGTGAATCAGTCTCTAGACAGATGTAGTGTATGGTGTATGTAGCGTGATGGGCTTGGGTAATGCAGTCCTATGAAATACCATAACCACAGTGGGGATTGGAATAGGGACCCAGAGGAGGGAGTGCAGGGCTGAGGGAACGGCAACATTCAGCTATCCCATTGCTTTTATTATCTACATGGAATGATTTGTTTGTGTTGGATCTTTGGTCCTGCATGCTACCAAAACCTTCACCCATGAGCCCCTCAAACCAAACTGCTGTGTTCAGGAACTACTACTACTACTCCATTTCAAGAGCAGTGAGAGAAAGTTTAGACAGATTTAAGTAGTTTTAGGACTAATATCACTCCTCTCCTTTAATTTCGTGGAAAATATATAACAATTAATGTCACTGAAGATGTTCAGAAATGTAATGTGATGTAAGCTACATGACAGTAAAAGCACCAAATTAAGATTAACCTGATCGACCACACCAGTTAGTTGTGGGTGCTCAACAGCTGTGGGAATGTCTCATGTATGACTACAGAGTCATATGTAAGCACTAAAGTACAGTGAACTTTACTTCTGATACTCTATGGCTAACTTGGATTTCAAAGGGTGTAGGAGGGTTGTAACAAAGTAGTGTACTGTATGTCTGACATTCTCTGCCAAAAACTAGACTGACTTTCATAGAAGTACAGAGAGTAGTGACTTTGCTTTAAAGTATCATTAAGATTAATAATTTACAGCTCATTCCAAACAACCAGAAAGTGATGATGGTGAAATATTGTGAGAGTTGAAAAGGATCTGTGATGTATTAAGACTTGTGTTTCAAGTTAAAACAACTAGCTATCGGGAGGTGAAGGATTCCCCCTCAGGAGTAATCAAAAACATTATCTTTCCACTGCCAGCCATGCTGACATCAACTCAGTGTGTTGTCAATCCATTTTAATCAAATTACGGAGCTATTTCAAACAGTCTGTTTTGAAACGTGAAATGACATGTCTGAAAGACCTCAAGGTTCGCATCAGGGGAGCTGGTTTCAATCAGCTCCTCAAACCGTACAATATTTTAAGTTGTCTTTGGAGCGTTGCTGCTTTAAAAGCCTTTCCACCCAACGAGGTGGAGATGAGCTGGGGGGGGGGGGGGGGGGGGCATGGCAACATCATAACAACATGATACACTCGTTAACGTGAGGGAAGCCAACATTGCCAATACACTGTGCATATAAAATATGAAATAGTTAATCAAATCTGAATCAAATGGGGAAAATATTCATTTGCTCATCTCATGTGAATCTGAAGTCATAATGTGGATCAAAGGCCTTGTATTGGTTGATATCTGATCCAACTCTATCCTCCCTGATGAACACACTAAGCTATGGGGACTCTACCTCCTTCCCTGATGACTCAGTGATTCACGAGCCATCCCTTGAAGCCTGGAATTGGCATGCTGTTTTAAAGTCAAGATATGAGAAATCTGACATGAAGCTCCCCCTAATATCAGCACATGGTATGAATTAGTCCTCCATGTATTGTTACTTGTTTGATTGCGCCTGTATGAAGATGGATTCTCTTGATAAGATAACTCAGACAGTAACCCAATGTAAAATGTGCTTACACATTGAAGTGATCAGTGATCAGTGTCCAGTGATTCTTACATAAGACCTGACAGATGATGTCATGACAATACAGAGATTAACAACCACTAAATGTTGACCTAGCATTATATCAATGTCATTGAGAGCCAGTTGGTCCTGAAAAGTATTAGCTAGGTTAGTAGTTAGTAATGACATCCATCCCAGGTGCATACGTGGCTAATGGTCACCTATCATCAAAGTGTGGAAACAGAGGGATCATTTCCCCTCCTAGCTGTGCAGTGTAAAGCTCCTTAACACATATCCCATATGTTCCGGTCCTGTGTGTGTCATAAACGTGTTACAAGCAGCGCAGCCACAGTCGCCCATCCTGACACACAATCACAGCGCTCCCACGACTCACCTAAATCTGGGGCGCTCTCAGCACCTCTACACAATCGGAACGGTTTATGTTGTTGTGAGCAGCCTCCAGGAAATGAAGCATTAAAAACAGTGATATATGTTCAAAATGTCCGTAGCTGTTATGCTTCTGATTTATTTCGAACCAAGGTTGAGAGTCATTGTCCAGGTATATTCACAATTGAAATGTCAAAAACAGTGTTCCTATGTTGCTAATGCTGCTTTGGCATGTTGGCCTAGTGCCAATGTTTTCTTATTAATCATTTACAGTAATATAGGTGAAATGAAATATTAAATGGTTGTGTGGTTTGGATCTTTGACTTTGCAATACCAGCTGGGATACAGATGATGATGGGAGATGAGGAGAGCAGCACACATGGGCTCCCCTTCTGAAGACTGTACTCTACTCACTGTGAGTTAAAGCAATGTGCTACTCTCTCCAAGCCTTCTGGGACAAACACAAGCCCTGTCTGCCTCATAGCACACCAAGAGCCACATGATACACTGCTTGATTTTACCACAGTGGACCCAAATTGACTGATATCATGAGGCAAAATCAAGTTGGAGAAATATCAGATTAGAAAACTCACACTGGGCGGCATTCCTTCAGTTTATTTTCTAACAACACTGGATTAGGAAAAGACCGAAATAGTAATCATCATCAGCGTTACTGACTTCTACTTAATCAATTTAATGTTTCTCTAAAAATGTATGTTAAATTGTGTATCTCAGGGACCAGTGGAGGCTTCTCAGAGGAGGAAGGGGAGGACCATCCTCCTTGGTGAATTTCATAAAAATAAAAATATTGAAACATAAAATGTGTTATTTTTAGATAAAACTGTACTAAATATATTCACGTCACCGAATAATTTATTAAAACACACTGTTTTGTAATGAAGGTCTACAGTAGATTCAACAGCACACTGCAGGGTAGCATCATGGTGTAGCTGGAGGACAGCTAGCTTCCGTCCTCCTCTGGGTACATTGACTTCAATACTTTCATAGACTTACACAGTAATTATGACAATTTCTGGAGGACGTCCTCCAACCTATCAGAGCTCTTGCAGCATAAACTGACATGTTGTCCACCAAATCAAAGGATCAGAGAATGTATCTAGTACTGAAAGTATAAGCTACAGCTATCTAGCACTGCAGTGCATAAAATGTGGTGAGTAGTGGACTCAAAGAGAGAGAAAGACAATAGTTGAACAGTTTTGAACAAATACATTTCTTTAAAAATTAAAGAGAAGCAAGAGTGAGAGAGAAAGCTAGCTATATTTCTTATTTTTTTCACTTTCACTTGCTTAGCTAGCTAATGCTGCTAGCTAGTTTAGCCTACTCAAACACCCGGCTCTAACAGAGAGGGATGTTACGCCAAGTCTAGGTCCAAAAGGCTCCTTAACAGCTTCTACCCCAAAGCCAAAAGACTGCAGAACAATTAATCAAATGTCCACCTGGACTATTTGCATTGACACCCTCCCCCTTTTTTTTACACTGCTGTTGCTCGCTGTTTATTATCTACGCATAGTCACTTTACCCCTACCTACATGTACAATTTACCTCGACTAACCTGTACCCCCACACATTGACTCGGTACCCCCGCACATACCCTCTGTATATAGCCTCATTATTGCTATTTTGTGTTACTTTTTAAATGTTTTATTTTTTACTTTAGTTGATTTAGTCAATCTTTTCTTAACTCTATTTTCTTAAAACTACATTGTTGGTTAAGGCTTGTAGGTAAGCATTTCACAGTAAGTTCTACACCTGTTGTATTCGGGGCAAGTGACAAATAAAATTTGATTTGATTTGATATTAGCTAGCTGGCTATAGCTATCCAATAATTGAATTCTTCCAAGTCAAGGTAAGCTTTTGGTTTTATTAGTTTATGTTTCTCTCGATCTGTGCACCTACTTTGTAAACTTTCATTCATAGGCTAGGTTGTAGCAACCTCATGACGGGTGTAGGGAAAAATGTTGTATCATGTAGTAGTCGTAACCTATCGATGTTACATTGAGCTGGGTGAATGGAATATTAATGACAGTCATCCACTATTTTGTAATAGAAAATAAGGCCACGCTCATTAAAAAAATTATCGCCCTCCCTCATCTAGAATGGCACCGACCACCACTGTCAGGGACCCAATAAGGTTTTATTAAGCACATTGTGATGCATTAATGTGACAGTCTGAAAGTATGGCAGTTGGCAGGATAATGTCAGAGGCAATGCCAGATTCCAATAACTCACTTCAATTGGCTTCAGATCCTGCAGGGTCTGGATCAGTATCACTTACATGTTGTGATAGATTGTTATTACTGTCATTTGAATAATTTCCTTACCATTGTAGTCTAGGCAGAGAACCAGTAAAGACAGAAATCATTTGCATTAAACCCTGGAAAAACATGTTAATTGGCAGTAATGGGAACACATTAATTTACTATTACCAACAGCAGCTGTAAACAAACGGCAAGCAAAAAGACAAAATTCACTAAATGAAAATGAGAGTAGTGCAACAGAGAGACAACCAAACCCTAGGGATTAATAGTACCCAACGGTGTCCTGCAGTTTCTACCTTTTTATGTTCTCACCATCCAGCACAGAGAGGCTTATCATATGCGTATGAAAGGCTTATCAAAGGCTTATCATACATGTATACAGTACAGAGAGTGGGGGTCTTCACTACTGGGCCATAAAGAGAGAGCAGCTCTCATCCACCCTCCCCTTGTTTGACATCATGTATTGTTAATGAGAGCCAGCTGCCGACAACATTATAACTTAACTTCATATAAGTATAAAAAAACATAAAAGTTAGTGCTTTAAACACGTCCAGATTCCTTTGTGTGCCACGGGGCAGAACAGCCTGCTCGTTGTGATTACAATCAATGGTGCCTGTGATCATCAGGGTGGAAATTAGCTCTCAGCCCAGGAGCACAAACACACACGTGCACACACACACACACATGCTTGGATGTGCACCCCCTGGCCTAGGAACACACACACGATCATTCGCTATAGCATACATATACACACACGCAAATGGGGCAGGACTCAGACTGGGGATTCATTTTATAAACACTGTGGTTTGCCAGAGCCATGTGTTGGCTGCAGCCTGTCTTATATTTAGAAGCAGCAGCGTATGGGTACAATATAAAACACGTAAAATTACCCTGATGATGTTTTATTAGTGAAGTCAATCATTTCAGAGCGCCCCCTCCCTGTTTCCAATGACTTAATAGTTTAAGTGCCGAATAGTTTTGACATCCACGCTATTCTTTTACAGTGTAATCAATTTCATGCACCTTCTCTGTTCCTGCCTCCTGTTGGGTTCTCAGAAGGGAAAATGGCTTTAGCAGAGGTATAAAGCACAACAAAGGCTATAATTACAATATTATGAGTAATATCAACTTCTGTAGACCTCTTAATACACATAAACAAGTGACATTAATTTGTCTGGTTTTGAACCAGATGTGACCTGATCCTTAGCAGACCTTACATAAGGAACACCCAATTCCAAGCAGTGCAGACATGTGGATTGTATATTCTGATAGGCAGACTGTTCCTGACTGGAACAATCAGAAGTAAATAGAACAGCTTTTCTTTCTCTCTGTTACTTAGCAGAAACACAATGCTCTTTGAACCAACTAGATGTTATCACGGTGTATTACCTGTTTCCAGTTGCATGAGACAGATGCCAGATAAACAGATGCCAGGTTGCCCAATTCATTAGTTTATCAAAAGAAAAACAGGGAAGAAAGAGATGAACAGATGTTGTTGAATTGTCAATCATCTTTCCAAGCATTTGAAAGTATTTTCCATACAATCTTAGGACCAAATCCCTCCTCTTACAAGACAACCTCTCACGTAACAACAATCTGCTTGATATGATCACTTTGTGATTCAGGTGGAACTAAGGAGGTTGATCTTCTATCCATTCTAACATCCCGTGAGTGGATTCCCAACTTCTGAAGTCGACGACTGACCCGGCTCCTTGTCCCCCAGCCCCCACCCCAGGTCCTGCCCTGCCCCTTGAGCCTCCCACGGGCCCCGGCTGCAGTGTCTGTCCTCTGGGGGGACGGTGACCTCTGACCTGCCTTTGAGGCTCCTCTACCGTCCAGCTCTGTGACCCGGGGTCCTGCCACTGACTTCAGAGGACAGAGAGGAAACACTAGATCTAAAGTTGACTCCCTGGCCACCGGTCACTCCTAAAGCTTTAGGCAACTGTGACATGATGACAAGGGGAAATTATTCCATGACTAGTGGCTGTAACATGAGTTCAAATCAAATCACAGTTCCCTTTATCTAAACTTTCACTTAGCTTTACGGTACACATAATCTTACCTTTCACCTAGTACTACAGTACACAGAATTGTGTATTGACATTTACAGTATGTATTTTACTATCAATATCTGAACGTAACTGTGCTGAATGTTTGAGGAAGTGAGCATGCAAAGATAGATGGAATAGGCCAATAGGGCCTATTCCTAACCTCCTAAAGTCCTAACCTTCAACATCCTAACCTCCTAACATCCTAACCTCCTAACGTCCTAACCTTCTAACCTCCTAACCTTCAACATCCTAAGATGTTATTAGGATGTTAAAGGTTAGGACGTTAAGAGGTTAGGATGTTAGGAGGTTAGGATGTTAGGAGGTTAGGATGTTAGGAGGTTAGGATGTTGAAGGTTAGGACGTTAGGAGGTTAGGACGTTAAGAGTTAGGATGTTAGGAGGTTAGGATGTTAGGAGGTTAGGATGTTGAAGGTTAGGACGTTAGGAGGTTAGGATGTTAAGAGGTTAGGATGTTGAAGGTTAGATGGTTAGGATGTTAGGAGGTTAGGAGGTTAGGATGTTAGGAGGTTAGGATGTTGAAGGTTAGGACGTTAGGAGGTTAGGACGTTAGGAGGTTAGGATGTTAAGAGGTTAGCCTCTTAACATCCTAACATCATTCATTATGAGCAGGTCACGTTGGTCAATATTTTTTCTTTCACAGGAAGGACCATTAAAAGTCCAAGTGCAATTCTGAGAAGATTATAAACCGCTATTATTCGTCTGGATGACTGATCTCAAACTGATCTCTCTCCACTATGTATGCCTGTTAGTTGAGAAGGATGGTTGGTTAGGAGAGAGGGATCTGGATAATGATTTCTCAGGGGAGGCTTTCTTAGTAAACACTTCTCAATGGACCTCTTGTTTACCTTTGACCCGAAGCTCGAGGAACTCAATGGCAGGTCCTCCTAACATTTCGTGTTTGTAATTCAACACATTAGGCTAGTGGGTGAAAAGTGAGAAGTGTTGCTCCCACAAAGAGGAGGATCACCTGTGTGATTAGAGAACAATATATAATTTATAAATTTAGAATTGATATAAGACCATAAACAGAGGGGTAAACAATGACTACTTTTTGTCATTTGAAATTTGTGTCAAATATAGGCTCAATAAAAACCTCTACCCTTCTCCACAAGTGTGCTGAGTTCTGAATATAGAGCTATCCAAATAAAGGGAATTCAGAAAGACATATATTAATATTATTTTTGTCTCTTTATGGGACCTTGAGGATCCATACACTATTATGTGTATAACAGAGTTATGTCCTGTGTGTGTCTACAGTGAAAGTGTGCCTTACAGAAATGAAAACTCTTGAAATTGGAAGGTCATCGAATCCGGAATGACCACAATACATTTGTAAAGTTACTTCCTAAGCCCAAGTAGAACTCCTAGTATATGTGCTAATCCTCCCCTCAGAAATATTATTTTGTATGTGTCATATAGTTGTATAATGTGTGCCATGCAGGTCTACCTACATCCATACATGTTCTGGTCTTCATTAGATTATGGCTGAACATCCTCCCGGCCTGACAGAGGTCTTTCATCTGCACCTCCCCAGCCTGGTCCTGCTCAACCAGAGTATAACTAGTAACACCCCACAGCCCCAGGCAAGGTCAGAGTTTGCACCAGCACACAACATTACAGCAACATTGCCTGCTCTAATGGAAAAATAACATTCAAGTTACCTTGCATCAATCTCATAGACAATGTATTCCAGTCCAACCATTCATATAAGTCCCAATGGAAATGGAATAGTTCCAGGTGGTTGTGATCTAAAAAGAATTAACAATGTACTCCGTCAATGGAACTGATCTGGAACTCACATGGGAATAAACGTGTGAGCATTCAAATCATTAAGGTTACCAATCATAACTGGTAACGTCACGAATGACAATGAATGGGAAATTACTGTTTAGTGAGATGTCCTTTTAAGTTTGCCTAATGAAATGTAAATACTATATTAGGAGGGCCCCAACCCCAATACAGCAGGGCATGAAAACCATCTGAAATCAATTGATTTCTTATGAGGTACGGCTGATATTGTTTGGGCAGTAGGGTGTGTGCATGCGTTAGGACGTGGCGAGTCTATTGTAAGTGAAAAGGGGAGACAGAACTAGCGTGCAAGGTTTGATAAATGGCGAAGCACGGCTCAGTGCAATGCTAATCTGCAGAACGGGTGCTGAGGGGTCAGAGGAAATGTGTGGGAAACAGACTATCGTTGTTGCTGTCCACTGAAAGGAGTTAGTGTTTTACATACCCCATTTTAATCAAAAAGACAAATGTCATCGAACAGAAGGGTAAATATTTGACTGATCGTGATTATGAGGGCCTAACGGACAATAATTGTTTACCAAAATATGTTTCAATTGGAAAACAATATCCCCTAGCCTGGAACAATGAGCTTGTAATGTCACGCAAAATGAATAAATGCTATCTGGGCTTGTAGAGTCTGAGACAAGCTTTGTGCCCGACAACGAGCCTTTTATTTAGTTGCAGTTTTTCTTTCATTTTATGTCCTCAGAGACTTGGACTTAGTGCAGAGTGGCTCAAAGGAGGATGGAGGCCTTTGTTTTTACATTTTCACACTTGAGGGCTGTGGTATTTGGTGTGTGTGTAGAGAGGACTGTGACAGGCTGAAAGGGAGAGGGGCTGGCTCACAGAGAAAGGAGGCATTGGCTAAACACTGGCCATGGTCCTGGAGCACAGAGCAGCACAGGGAAGGATTAGTGTGCATGGACTGAGATGAACTAATCTCTTGTGACATAATAGAACTGTACATAAACAACATCCTGAGAGGAGAGTGGGCTGCCACTTCCATAGTCTCAGCCACATCCAAAGACAGCCTCTGACTGACTGGAGAGGAGAGGGCCTGAGTGGGTGAAAAGCAGGATTCTGAATAATTAGCTAGCTGCCGACTGGAAAGACCGGATTGGTTCTTGACCACTTGGAAATTTGGACGTCCTTAGAGGCCCAGCAGCCAATCGTCTACAGTCTAGACTTCTAGGGTCTCGGTTGTCACAGAGAAAGTTGTTCAAGCACAGTGCGCACACACACACACGGAAAAGCATACACGCGCACATGGCAACTGGGATTGAAGACTTGGCAATATACAGTACACTAATCCAATAATCTTGAACATGAATCTTGATATACCACAAAACAGTGCAATCATACTTTTCACAGATTCATGATATTGCACTAATAAACAGTAATAGATCCCATAATAGCTTGAGACCATACCATTGTATAAAACCCATATGCAGAGAACACTTAGCGGTCTGTGGGAGAGCTACAGTAAATCGGCTGTCTGTCAGTTGAGTATATGAAAGGCAAACCAGAATTTGAGGTCTAAAACAGCACTGTAGACATTACAAGGGACATAAGGGCTAACCAAGTGTAACATGCTGCGTCGTCCAAAACAAATGTCAGGATGTCCAGACTATGTAAAACTACATCAGTCAACAGACTTGGCCAGCGCTGATGGGTGTTGTATGGGTGTTACTGGCACAACAAGCGTAGAAGGTATGAGTCAGCCGCAGATAGCTGACTAACTCGTCACAGCCAACAAATAACCATTAAGTAGCACTAGCATCTGTGAGGTATGATTAATATCAAAACTCAAGGAAAACACCTCAAACCTCTGGCCTATCCTAATTTTAGTCGATTTCACACAGTTTACTGTATTCTCTCTCATACCAGAATAATTTAAGTACTCACAAAAATTTCAACATTCCACAGCGTATTGAAAAAGTGAAGGGATTGAGACAAAAAGGATTTAAAGCTGTTCAAATACAAACAGCACACTTTACGCAACTGGCAGGGCACAATACTGTAGTCTAAAGGAGAGTATTATGTCCAGGGCACCCAACTCCAGCCATGGCTTGCTGGTAAGCTCTGAATGACCTGTTTATTTGGACTATATGTCTCAAGCTTCTGGGGAGATCAGTGAATATGTTGTGTTGGAGTCTGGCGTTATGGACTACACAGCCAACATAAGCACCAGTATCTGCCAAATAGTCCAATGTTTAGACAATATACACTATTTCATATTGACTCCTCACAGCAATTTTAATTAAATGGATAAAGCATAAGGAATAGGTTAAGGATTATTTTATTACTTACCAGTTTGTACAGTTTCTACCATGGAAAAATAACATGTAACATGAGACTATATTTACAATTCCATTTTTACAAAATGTCTTTACAAGATGTTTTGCCGGTTCAAAAACACTAGACTAAAACACAACACAAATCAAACTTTGTAATACACACACAAATAAATAGACATTCACTGACTGTTCCACAACAAATATTTCTACAGTCAAGAACATAAAATTCCATAATTTCCACATAAAAGTTATAATTTCATTAATAAACATGACATATTATTCCCCATATAATTATCTGTTAATGAAACATTGCTAACATATCCAAAAGAGGTAACAGACATGTTCATGCCTACAGAACACTAACGTTTGACATGCAAAACCATTACAAGCATTCAATTTGAAGCTTGTAATTTATTTACAGTTTAAATTCAAATGTACTTCTACATGCAACATACTATGAGAAATATTCTGGGTTAAACTACACTGGTTTTAGTTACATTATTCATCAGTACATAGGGTATGTCTAAGCGACATCTTTTTACTTGGTAAAACAAAATAAATAGGTGAACACGCGCCTTTCTCAATGAATACATGATTGTGTTTTACAATTGTATGCCGTTCTCTCCACTGTTATTAACGTGTCTTCAGTTTAGTTACCATGATATTCAAACAAAATGTGATTTACTTTTTTCTTGTCCTTTTATAATCTAACAATCTTTGAGTTCTAGATATACAAAGATAAACAATTGGAATTGATAATATACTGTTGGTTTGTTATTGTTTCTATTGGAACAAACAGTTTGAGAATTCCTAAACTCCTTAACCAACTTAGTCTTAGTGTCCCATAAATAACAGGAGAATGAACCAACCAGTCCTAAAGAAAAGAGTCCTACATATCAGTATGCATCTAACCGTATGGTGCAGAGAGTCCAGTCAGTGGATGGAATCAGGAAGGACTGAGGGAAAGCATATGCTGTGCAGCCTGAAGATGAACCCATTTCACATAGGTTGGGGTCAGATTTCATGGTCTGCTGTGTTGCTGTTTGGTTCCACACTGTATTCCCTCCCTGGGTGAAGGTGCTGAGAGACATTGGTTCCTGTCCCACTGGGTCTGATGGGTCAGGGGTCTCAATGTCTCTCCGCTGAGGACTTCTGGTGATGTGGATGGTGCTGCCTGAGTCTGGGTCCTACAACACACAAAATACATGTCAATTTCAGTTCCTAATGGTACTACAGAATAATGATCAAAATAGAGCAATGTGTGGTCATGCAAGAAATATACTGGTCATTGATGACCTCAGAAGATGTCACTGGAGAGTCACAGATTTGCTCAAATGAGCTATGGTATCTCTGTTTAAATCTAGCTGGACACAGTCATGTGGCTCACTAGAGGAGAGCAACAGTTGTAGTCAGTGGTCAGTGAGTTGGTACTTACGGTGTTGAAGGACTGGTAACACACTTGGGGTCTGGAAGGTCTTAATGGTGGCAGGACCCTCACCTCCTGACGTTATTACCTGGACCTCCAGTCTGTAGTACGTGGCTGGCCGCAGGTTAGACACCACCAGCAGACTATGGTCCTGAAAGGGTTAACAGCACAAGAGAAGACCATTAACCCTCGTTGGTGCCGCTGTAGAAAACATTATTTGACATACCAAATGTTGTATGTAAGAAGCATTCAGACAAGGATAAATCAAAGTTGATCTACTTTTTGGGGTCAAGAACTCACACTAATGACATTTTCTATCAGCTTCCATTTTCTTTTGTGAAACATTTTCTACAACTGTAAAGGATTTGAGCAGCAATGTTGTATCAACTTTTAATTGTCCTCCAAGACTGGCTGAATACCTTTCTCACAGGCAGACAGTTGTTTAAAGCTTTAATCTTGGTTGGACTTCAGGGCTAGTATCACTTTCTGGTATCTGTATAACTTTTTTCACATAGAAGTCTAGAGTTTTTGTCCGTTCTGATGTTAACATGTTGAATTATCTGTTAGGTAAACCTGGGCTATATCCCATCCACCATCTGCTCTCTATTCAGCCACAGAGGTAAATAAACACATCTTCTGTTTTCTCTCTTTCCCTGCCTGATAAACTGAGTGTAGTGATGAGTGTTTTTATTTTTAGAGCTGCGAGCGGCTCACTGGGTGGCGCAGACAGGCGGAACGTGTTGTTGATCGATTAGATTATGTAAAACAGTGGGTTTTTCAGCACGCTCATACAGGATGAAAGAGGAAGCAGGGAAGGTAGATGAAACACAGGAGGAGGAGAACTTCTAACGGGACCCCTCCCTCAGATCTCTGTGTATGATTGCACACCACTGCTTATCTAGTTCTTCATGTAAAGAGGGCAATGCAGTGTATCCTTAAAATACCTCCACTCCTGGCAGGCATTGTATAATGAAATGCTGAAGATCACACTTATTTTTTCAGCACACAGAGGGCAGTGTCCCTGGGAAAAGTACAATATATTCTTGATAACATTTTCCTTCAAATTCTTGCGAAGCTTTTGTGTCCTACAGCAAAAGCAAATACATTACAATAGCCACTTCCTGGTATAACCAATTCTAAAGTGAATGACTGCATGTACCTTTCCAAACAAGGATTATCGCTACAGGAATAATAGTTATTTGAATATAACGGAGTTGAATAGACTTACTGGAGGCAGGATCTGGGACTGGGAGATGATGCTGTTGGGCAGGCTGTTTTGTCGGCTCTCAGTGGTGACCTCGGCCCAGGTGACCTGGAAGCCTGTGATTCGTTGATGGGCCAGGATCTGTGACACCCGCCACAGAAAGTTGCCCGTGACGTTTCCCTCGTGGATGGAGAAGGACGCCGTCAGATTCTCCGACTTAGCCAACACTTTGGGAAGTGGGGCTGCAGAGAGAGATCGGAATAACTATGTTGAAAAACACTCGTCTGATGGACATGTATTCTTGGCATAATGTAAACTGTAAGTGCTAGGCTGGGAAGAAAGTCATAGTAAATAAATAAGGCAAAAATCTACTATAACATGAGAAGAAGCCTCTTTCAACAACCGTGTGGAGAGTCGTGGAGTCGGGCACATAATGCAACATGATAATAAGAGTATGAACATAACATGACCTGGTTGTACTGGGCAGCTGACTCACCTTCCTCCCCAGGACAGGGGATGTGTTTGTGGCTCTTGCTCCTGATGGTGGTGCAGGACGGGGTGAGGAAGGTGGTGCTCTCGTCCTTGGCGCGCCTCTTGGACTTGAGCATGTGAACAGTGACTTTATACTTGCAGGAGAAGAGCAGGCCTGGGAGGTTGATGTAGTTCTCCTGAGCCAAGAGACACATTAAACGTTCAGAGCCCTGACATGATATCGCCCAGGTCACGTCCCAGGAAACCACCACAGATAATTAAATCCATGGAGCCAAGAGAGGATCAGGTTCCCTCCCTATGCCCTGGAACATGGCCCACATTACTGAACCACTTTGAACATTCACATGTTAGGGGTTAACCCACTAGTCCTCCATTCAAACTACAATGAAAAAAATATTAGATTATTTTGATGGGTTCCAAGTGTAACACAAATATAAAAGGAGGTATCTGATAAAGACGAGGGGACAAGAATGCATTTCGGGGTCATTTGAAACGAAAATGACATGTTAAATGAATTATTCCAGAATTTTTTTCCAGGAAACATGAAGATTTCCTGCTGAGTGGCTGATCTTTTTTATGATGATTTCTTCAAATTAAAACAACAACAATACAATATAATATGAATGGCCGCTCCCATCAGTCTGTTCATTGGGTGAGCTCGTCCCCAGACGCCAGCAGGGCAAAGCCCCCGCCCCGAAGGGATTTTCCAATGGCGGGAAGGACCAAGCCCCGCCCAACGCCCGGGAGGGCATGGAAGCGAGCATAACCAACGCCCGGGAGGGCATGGAAGCGAGCATACCCAACGCCCGGGAGGGCATGGAAGCGAGCATACCCAACGCCCGGGAGGGCATGGAAGCGAGCATACCCAACCACCAGGACCAGCACACACACTGCTCACAGCGTGAAACCAAAACACAAAACAGAACTAAATGCAAAACATACAATAATCACATCCCTACCCTCACACCTGATTGGAGGACCTCAAACATCATACTGTGCATGTGTGTATGTATTTATTCCCACACTCATTAATTACAACCTTCAGATAGCCACAGATCAACCCATCTTTCTCATTAAATCATCATTCTACCATTTCCTCTTGCAATACATAACTTCATTCTACCACGGTGTCTCACCAGGGACTTCAAACTCTCCATCTGCAACATTTCAGTCCAAATGTTCCCAAAAATAAACATTTTACCCAAGAGCACAATAATATTTCCTATTGACTGACTGTGGTCCAACCGGGCTCTGATAGTATGACATAACAATCATTCCTGGACCCGACTCCAAAAACAAGCCACCGATGGACAGTACCAAAAGATGTTCAATTGCTTCGGTTTCCTCGTGGCATAGTCTGCACAAGGCTGACTGACTCTTTTCATAGTCTGCACAAGGCTGACTGACTCTTTTCATAGTCTGCACAAGGCTGACTGACTCTTTTCATAGTCTGCACAAGGCTGACTGACTCTTTTCATAGTCTGCACAAGGCTGACTGACTCTTTTCATAGTCTGCACAAGGCTGACTGACTCTTTTTGTAGCAAGAATTTTATATAATAGCTTAAATTGAAAAGAAAGGATTGATGTGTCAATTGTTGTTTGGTATATCAGTTCA
The DNA here is from genome assembly GCF_045679555.1 of Salvelinus alpinus. NCBI lineage: Eukaryota > Metazoa > Chordata > Actinopteri > Salmoniformes > Salmonidae > Salvelinus > Salvelinus alpinus. The sequence continues at coordinate 30,457,682 of NC_092099.1, forward strand.
TAAACCCGATGCCATGGTATTGGGACATCGTAAATCTGTTCCCAACCATCTTGAAATTTATGTGGCATAGTTGTTAACCCTCTTGACCGTAAGTGAAACTGACACATTTTACATTGGTCATTTTAAGCCATTTATGATTAAAACATTTTGGCAGACAAACTAATTATCTCTTTTCTATTTAAGTAATTGCCTCTTTCAATTTTGTGACAGAACTGCGAAGAGTTGTTATCATTTTGTATTGAGCATACATCTCCATACACCTTGATTAACTGCTGGTATGAGAATTTTAACATAGTTGTTTCCAAGGTACATTATAAACATGATACCTTATACTATACATTATCTTGAAAACATTGGTTTACCCTCTATCAGTACATTGAAGCCATTTAATTTGCTGTAATAAATGTTCTGCCTCTTCTGGAGGATAACATTTGAATTGTAGCCAACTCTGTATGGCTTCATTTAAAAAGGAGGATACTTTAAACAGGGTTCTATTGTCAATCCACCGAAAATTGATGGTTTTAATCTGTATAACAGCAAAGAGACCACTTTTAAGGATTGGACGTGCCTCTCTTAGTGGCTCACTGGAATTAAATCTTCCATTTGTAATAATGACATTCTACACTAATAGTCGTGAACTCAGAGGGCGAGTGTTCTCTCTCTGATATGCAACAGCCCTGATTAAAAATGAACCAAGGCGCCATGTTCACACACAAGAGACAAGGACAGCGCTGTGCTGGAATCCTTCCCAGGGACCTATAGAAAAAGGATGTGTATTTCCTAGCAACCAGAGAAGGGCTCCCTGAAGAATGTGTTGCTTGCCAGGCCTATGCCATCCTGGAACAGCGCTGAGTTCAATCAGCCCCCCCCCCCCACACACACACACACACACCCAGCCCCTGCACCCAATGTGCTCATGCTGGGGGTGCATGGTCCATCATTCCCGAAAACATTGTTTTAGTACAGCGCACCATGTTTGGGCAGTGCACCATGTTTGACCACACCGACTGAGTCATAATCAAAACAACAGTCGCTGATTTACCCGCTGCAAAGCTGCACAGCAGGACTGAGGCGCTGAGTGGGGCCCTTTTCTTTACACGAGATGTCTTTTCTTAGTGCCAGACAAAAGGCTGGCGGGCACTTTGCATACCACTGAGTTGTAGGGCTGTGACGATACCAGCATCGCTATATTTTTTCCTTGACAAAAATGAAAACACAAAGCAGACCAAACTCTTTGGTCCTTTAAAAACCTACTGTACGTCAAATATATTGGAAAATAAATACATGTGACTCTAGGTGACAACATGATGTTTGGTTCCGACACTAGAGCTGCTTTCCTAAAGAAATTAAATCTGCTTCATGTTTTGAACAAGACACAGCCACACACACACTTGGAGCAATGAATGTACTTTGATAGAAGGATGATTTGGGGTATGAGACAGACCTGTGTGACTGACTTCTCTGGTCCTCTGGTCTCGTTGTGACTGCAGTACTCAGGCATCCACTGGACATGGTAACGACTCACCAAAGGATCTGGGAGTAGAGGAGGAAGAAGAGAGATGAGAGTAGTCAATGACCTGGTGCAAAAACAACAAAGAACCCAATGACAAAGACAATATCAGACATGATACTTGCTTGTTGGATAAAATGATCTTATCGTATAATACATTATCTTACAATAACACCCAGTCAGACTGTCTGAGTACTCTCTATTAGTGTCCCACCATCAGTCTGATCTTATCAGGCATTAACAGATGCTGCTGATACACTAGCTGGTGAAACGCATTAAAACCCGATTCTTACATTTCCTACTGTGACTCATCTCAACGTGACATTAATGTCAACATAATAAAATAAGAAATAAACTAAATACGTACATTCAAATATTTCTCCTAAATGTTGTGTTGAATCATCTCATCAGCGGAACGTGGCCATGTTTAAAGGCCTACCCTCAGCAATGCTGAACCAGCGCCAGTCTCAAACCCCGGGTCCCAGCCCCAGTTCGCTTCATTACTAAACCGTAGACCCTCATTGGCTAATCAGCGCTGTTTATGCTCCCATTGCCCCCTGATATTTTACAGGAATTATTATTCATCTGGCTGTGTGCGTTCAGATGTGAAATTATACCTCTCCGATTAATAATTGAGTTACGCTGTGTTAGCCCTTGGCAGGGGCCTGGATTGCGGTCGGGAGATAAAAGGAGGCCTTTGAAGGTTTCGACACGGATTTGGCGTGCTCAGCCTCCCAGCAGTTTGGAAGCAGAAGAGAGGAATTAAGGGGAAGCGGGAAATTAGGGGAAAATAAACAAGATATGCGTAGCCGAGCTGACAGAGAAGAAGAGGTACGTAAAAAAAGGGAAGGAACATTAAATCAGGTATAGAGCAGCACGGCAGAGTTACATAAATCAAGGCTGAGAGCTCGCCTCAGAAGTCTACTGATCACCGTCGCTTCTGTCTGTCTGTCTGTGTGTGTGTCTGTGTGTCAGGCAGTGATCCACTATCTCACCCTCTGAGACAGTCCTTTATAAACCTATGTCTCATGAAACAGTACAGATAGACATTCCTACTTGACCAGATGTGTCCCAATGTTGAGCTGCCTCAGAATGAGCGAGTGCAGTAATCAGCAGCGTTGAGTTAATCTGTCCCTCAGTCTGAAGTTCTGAACACAGTCTGATGAAGAGAAACCTGATCCTAGGCTATCAGGGACCAGGTTTCTCTCTCTCGCTCTCTTTCTTCCAGTATAACCCGGGTGGTCAGACGCAGACCGAGAGGCAGACCCAAAGGCAGGCATCCATCATCAGCCCAGTTAGAGGCTGAGTCTGAGCCCACCACACCATCACCCTGTCAGACTAGGACTGCTGCAGCGTAGTGTAGTGTAGTCATCCCCCCAGGCTAGTCCATGGAGCGAGCCCAGAACTAACTCCACAACACTGGGACTGAAAGCTTAGCCGACCCAGTCACAATCACTCAGCCTCCGGAGCCCGGGCCAGCCCTGCTAATCACTCTGGACCAGGAATACTTCCGTCTCTTCTCGGTCTCTTTCTCTCTCTGCGACTCAGCAGATGGCTTCTCCATCAGAAGCACCACTGGGCCTCTCCTCTCCTCAGCCAGGCCAGCCTGGGCATTCCTGCCTCCACTCTGTGGAGTTTGGCGATGACATACACTACCGTTCAAAAGTTTGGGGTCACTTAGAAGTGTCCTTGTTTTTGAAAGAAAAGCAACATTTTTTGTCCATTAAAATAAGATCAAATGAATCAGAAATACAGTGTAGACATTGTTAATGTTGTAAATGACTATTGTAGCTGGAAACGGCAGATTTGTTATGGAAAATCTACATCGGTATACAGAGGCCCATTATCAGCAACCATCACTCCTGTGTTCCAACGGCACATTATGTTAGCTAATCCAAGTTTAGCATTTTAAAAGGCTAATTGATCATTAGAAAACCCTTTTGTAACTATGTTAGCAGAGCAGAAAACTGTTGTTCTGATTAAAGAAGCAATAAAACTGGCCTTCTTTAGACTAGTTGGGTATCTGGAGCATCAGCATTTGTGGGTTTGATTACAGGCTCAAAATGGCCAGAAACAAAGAACTTTCTTCTGAAACTCGTCAGTCTATTCTTAATTTGATAAATTAATGCTATTCCATGTGAGAAATTGCTAAGACACTGAAGATCTCGTACAACACTGTGTACTACTCCCTTCACAGAATAGCATTAGAGTGTCTAGTTTGAAAAAAAGACACCTCGCAAGTCCTCAACTAAAAGCTTCATTAAATAGTACCCTCAAAACACCAGTCTCAACGTCAACAGTGAAGAGGTGACTAGCCTTTTAAAATGAATAACTAACACAATGTGCCATTGGAACACAGGAGTGATGGTTGCTGATAATGGGCCTCTGTACGCCTATGTAGATATTCCAGAAAAAAATCTACCGTTTCCAGGTACAATAGTCATTTACAACATTAACAATGTCTACACTGTATTTCTGATCAATTTGATGTTATTTTAATGGACAAAAAATGTGCTTTTCTTTCAAAAACAAGGACATTTCTAAGTGACCCCAAACTTTTGAACGGTAGTGTATATTAGCAACATAACATAGTCCAGTGAATGGGACTTGACTGGCTACCTTTGGAGCATGCCTTTCAAGGTTTCCATATTTTCGTAGGGGAACGTGGTCTAAGGAGTTTGTGGACAATGCTGTGCGGTGAATGTTTTAACTCTTTCATGTCGTCCGTGTGTTTCTGGAGGGTGACATCAGGTCTTGTAAAACAAAATTGACGGTTTCAACACTAATATATGAGAGAGGGCTCATTTTAACTACAGCTGTCAATAAACCCCAGCATACAGAGCCCCTCTCGTTCCCTGTGTTTACTGTTCTTCAGCTAACAGAACATCCTAGGCTGCCGCTCCTCCTGGTCCACAGTAGATTTAAACTCACCCTGAGCTCTTATTGCCCTTGTCAAAGACAACCCGTGTCATTTAGTTGATCTACAATATCCAGTAGCTTTTCCTACAGATTTAACTCAATTGAGAACCAATCATTTCCCGACATTGATTAGCCAATAAAAGGATGCAGGATGCCTGATGAAGGGCAGAATGATGTGGTAATTACAGTAGGGTCGGCGCCAAGGCCCAAACACGCTACAATAATATGGTACGTACCCCCTCGGTTCTTCCAGTAGATGCGGACCTGTAGCTGGCCGTCCTGGTAGAAGGGTGTGCCCACCTCCAGAGGGCCGGCCGGGCGCTTGCCAAGGGTGGAGCCAACAGGCATCATAACCTCCTCCTTCTTGGACACTGGTTTCACTGGGTTGGAGAAGGAAAAGAGAAGTTATCAGATTTCTAGTCTAGCTAATCTCATAAAATCTCCAAATGCAGCTCAAAGCTCTAATATGGGAAGGTTACAGTATGCTTAAAGATCTATGATCATATCAATAGTTATGCTAATAAATACTGTAAAATGAATTCATAAAAACTATTAAACAGTGTCATTATTTATCACTAAGTCAGATGGGTGCAGCCTTGTTTAGACTCGATGTCCCATGATGTCTTACCAGAGTCATTGTTCTGGGCAGCGGTGCTGAAGTGGAGTGATGCCTTGGAGCTCTTCAGACGCACCTGACCCCAGTAGGTGACTGCCTGCAGCTCCACTGTGTAGCTACTGTTGGTCAGCAGCCCCTCCAGATCCACCCAGCTCTGGGCCTGAAATCCCAGAGACAACACCACGTCAACCACAGCCAGAACACAATGTGGCCAGACCACAACCATATCACTCAAACCAGATGACTCAGATCCCTGTCCCAGTCTAGTCCATTTCAGTCCCAGCCCAGGCTAGCCCAGTCCCAGCCGAAGCCAGGTCTGTGGGAATAAGAACCATCCTTATTGGGAACACGTGTGCTGGTCTAAACCAACATGGAGAGAGGAGATAGTAATAGAGTCTTAGGCCTGAGGCTTTACGCTCTGTGTGAGGGAGCAGTGTTATTCCCATCCCCTGGGGCTTCGTTACGGTGTGTTTAGGTTTCAGCATTCCTCCAGCAGCATGAGCCTGATAGGCTCCAGTTATGGACCAGTGCTTGTTTTGATATTCCACCATCAGCAGGTAGCTTTCAAAGCCCTGAGGTGCCAAAGTATCAAAATATATCTGGTGTCTCCCAGCTTTCTCACCTCCATGCCACATCTGCATCTGGTTACCAACACTAATTCCGGATCCTAAGTCAGCACAAGTGGAATGACTGTCTAGACAATAGCGTTTTTGCTTTATTCTTCATAGCGATGCTAAGCTAAACAGACATTTGATACTATTGCACTTGTTAAACCACTTCATTTGACAGCTTGTTAATCGTTATTCAATTAATAAGAAACCACTGGGCTAAAAGACCTTGACTTATCCTCGGTTACCAGTAGTCAATCAAAATAACAGTAACCTTGACAAATATGGGTTAGGTTATCCAAGGAACACATCCCTGTGACACTATCTAGCCGTAAATGAGGAATACATTAGATGTTATGTTTTCTTTCAAAGCTTAACCAAGCGTTTAAGGGGAATTTAATTTGTTTGAGGAAATAAAACAATGAAAAAGGCCTGCAGTGCGCCGTGCTGCATGAGCGATTACTTTAAGAGTTTATGTATTTAAATGCCTTACGTTGCTGATCTTTTTCCATTGTGGGGCCTGTGGTTCTTATTTACAGTGCAGAGACTAGGGGAGCGAGGCTGAGCTTGAGATGGGTCTGATCCAACCAGCCCATCCAGGCCCTCGGGTGTCTAGCCTCCCAACCTGCAGACACATCACCCAGACGGGAAGAGAAGAGCCGATGCTTACCCCGTTGGTGGTCTTCCTCCTCTTCTTCTTGGACGGCACCAGCGACTTGCCGGGAACAGTCCAGCTCCAGAAGACTTTGTAGTGATGGACGGGGATGTCGGGCTCCGAGGGCAGGGTCCAGTTAAGATGGGCTGTCACCGTCCCCTCAGCACCCAGCGTCATGTTAGTAACACGCAGGCTGGTTGGTCTGGGAGGGGCGGCGGGATCTGGAGAGAGACCAGGAACACAGTACTCTAATGTCATGTAATCCACAGCAGTTCTCCTTCTCTCTCCCCCCAGCTGTTAAGCTTTAATTCAGGGACTGACTGAGGATAATGTTAGACACAGAAAGACTATTGTTTCATAATGGAAGACAGCAAGAGATCATGATAGAGCTGTTTTTGTTTGTACAATTTGGGAACGACCACAAATAACGGCGCCGGCAGAAAAGTGACAGCTGCGATGTTTTTTTGGTGCTAATAAGTGGCTGGAGGCTCACAGACCAATGAAAAAACACAAATCAACAAAATACTGAGATTCATTCAAATGGACGATCACTTAAACCACATTAATGTGTTTAACCTTGCTTAAAATCATATCAGACGTTTGGTTTAATGTGTCTAACCAGGATACATTTGCACCAGTTAAGACAGCTTTGCAGTGCAGCTGAGAGACCAGAATAAGGAGGGGCCCATATGAGAGGCCCAGCCAGTATGATGGTGTAAAGTCATTAGTCCACCACTGACAATCTGTCATGAAATGTTATGACAGGTGTCACGTCACGTCTACGACAGCGTTACACAGGACAGAGAGCTCGGCTCAATGGTCACCAAACACATGCTGCTCACTTTCACATTCCATCTTAACTTGAGTCTACCTAGCATGCATGTGTGTGTGCATACGAGTGTGTGTGTAAGATGATGTTTCAGAGCTTGTTTAGAGCCTGGCCAGATGGGGTCTGCCCCAGGATTGCTGCCGGCTGCCGCATATAGTCAGTACTGATGTCAGGCCAGGGGTCCCAGGAAGGGCCAGGCAGAGGCAGGGCCAGGCAGAGGCAGGGCCAGGCAGAGCCAGGCAGGGCCAGGCCAGGCAGAGGCAGGGCCAGGCAGAGGCAGGGCCAGGCAGAGGCAGGGCCAGACGCCAGACCAGAGGGAAAGGCCTATTAATGAGAAAATGGAGACTACAGCCCTGTTACTGTTAGCTCAACTCCCCTTTCTTCCTTCTCCCACCTGAAACACATTTGAGGTGGTTTCAAAGCGCAATTGGACGCATCGTTTGAGTGAACCAGCTAATGTTATCCATGCTATATAAATAAGCAGTGAGTTTTTTGCAAATTGCCCAAACAAAGTATGGTGGTGCGAAATTGCAATCAGATGATCAGGCTGAGCTATGTAAGTAACAATGGAATGACAGAATCAATCGCTCATCAAGTGACAGCTCTCATCCATCCATCAGCGTTGTGGGACTGATTGGAGGTCAGTTTCCAGGCCTGCAGCACAATCCTGTTTCCACCTGGTGTCTGGTGATGTCACGCAACCTGTCAGAACACCCAGGGGACTTCATGTTAGAATATAAATGACAAGGAAGGTCATTCAGGCTAGGTACTTTGTTTTGGTTCCCTGGTGAATATTGCACCACAATCTTGTCATAGACTATGTAAAAAAAAAATGCCTTCATTACTTCCTCAGCTATTCATATTGAAGATGAAGACAAAGGTGGTCCCTGCTAGACAAAATCTCTACCCAAAGCCATGTTGGTAAAGCAAACACACCACAAGAACTCAGACGAAGGGCCAAATCCGGAGCCAAATCAACTTGATCCCAGTGAACTGCAGAACGTTGCTCACAGCTCTGCCTCTACACCTCAAACCAAACTATCTGCTCTACCTCAGATGAAATCTAGACACAATATTACATTCATAAACCTGTAATCCAGACTAAAGGGTTGTTTAGAGTCATTCAACATAGAAACACTCAGAGTAGTACAGGCATCAGCACAGTCTCAGCCCACTATCAAACACAATGCTAATCTGTAACACAGATCTGAAGCACTGAGCAGCCTACCTTACCTCATTCTCCCTGGAAGCCAGACAATAACTTACATGCAGTTGAAACCTGCAATATCCTGACTAATTTGGACATATTACATTTTATACGGCTGTAAAGAGGGAAAGCCCCACCTTTGAAGAGTTAAACGTACAAAGGTGTGGTTGCATCGCTATGGAGAAAAGCACATGTTCTGCACGCACAGTGGTTTCTGATGACTTTCTGTGCTCTGTTTGGCATCAGTGTGCATCAATTTCCATTTAGCTCAGAGGACAACTTTAGGGACGGAGGGGCGAGGAATGCTTAATAATCTGACTTAAGGTTCAGGTTTGTTAGGTAGGGGAAAGAAAAAGAAACAGATTACATATGGTTGTGATGGATATTTAAAGACACCGTGCCAAAACCTTTTTGTTATTTGCTTTTAATAAATGTGAGCATTACGGGTGTAATCTTGCAGAATATTCCAGCACAGGAACAATGTTACGTTCCTGCAGTGTGGGTGTTTCCCCTCACTGCAGGATTGATTGAATTTCAGGCAAAAGTTAGACACACACAAACATGCAAAAAAACACAATTTGTCCATGAACAAAAATGGGGAAATTGGCCGTTACTGAGACAAATCAGGCTGTAATGGATTGTCCCAAAGTCTCCACCTGTTCATAGCCCTTGACTGTAGTAAATGGAAGGATAGGGTGTCACACAGGAACTGAGTAGGGGCCACACACACACAACCCCCACACTCTCCCAGACACAGCCTACCTCTGGAGGAGCGGAAGTGCTTGCTGGGGGCAGTAAACCCGCGGGTCCCGTGTACATTGACGGCAGCCACTCTGAACTGGTACCATCTGCTGGCTCTGATGTCGGCCAGTTGGATGCGCTCCTCTGTAGTCTGAGCGACAGATGGGAGAGAGCAGCCACACAGGGGTTAAAGGTCACACAGGGTCGCAGCTCATGTGAGTGTTGCTGCCACATCAGTCATCTGTCTGTTTCTCTTTGCCAAACTTTCAAAGACACTGCGACTAAGGAATGTGCAACAGTGTGCGACAGTGTGATTGAGTGCAGTGCTTCCACAGCTGTGGAGTACCACCCCGACATTGTTATGTCTCTCTTTTGTGGAGAACATATTATGGTTTAGTTTTAGGGTTGGTTTTTCCACCAAATAATGCATCACTAATTCTTCATCTTCGTAAAAAGCAACCGTGTAATTAATTTAGGATAACTAAACATGAAATTATTTGATTATAATATACTGTATGTGAATGAAAGAGCAATCCTCCAGCAGCATTGAGGTAGTCAGAGAAGGAGCCTGGTGTGGTGCCCTACCTGTGCCACGGTCTCCCACTCTGTGGCGTCGTCCTCACTGGGGTGGATGCCATAGTTCCAGCGGCGCTGCACCACGTACAGGACAGGCTCCACAGAGATGTTGAACTTAGAGGACCAGCGGATCACCAGGCCTCCGGACGGCTGCTCCACAAACACCAGCTCCTTTCTGGGCTTCAGGGGTGCTCCTGAAAACATTCATTGACATCACTGTGAGACAGAGTTAGGGAGAGAATGGGGCATGACATCATCACTGTGAGTGACTTTAGGCAGAGAGGAAGAGGCGAAGCCAGATGATTTAGATAAGTCCTTTTTTTGTATGGAGGTCTATGAGCGTGTCGAATTACGTGATGCTTATTTGAATGAATATAAGTCTCGTAATGTTTAGGCTGTTAATGTACTAATATCACATGGCATTATGGCAACTTTGAGAAAAAACACTTAGTTATGCCTGTTGTTCACACCTGCCCTCATTGTCTAGAATTGTCCCACCTGATCTCGCCTGCCTTCAATCATTGAGGACATGTATTTCCATTGTCAGAGCGGTCACTTGGCTATCTTGTCAATATAATAGATAATCTTTGCTTGAGGACAGACATATAACATCATCACTGTGTGACTTTGGGAGAAACATTACAGATTTGAGATTGACAGACACTGTCCGAGACACTGTCCACTGGGTCAATATCATGGTCATTGTGCTGTGACGGACCGTGATATACTCTTGGATAGAGAGAATGTGGTTTACCAGCTGTCTCTTTGGGGAGGACACAGATAGTTAGCCTCTGGGTATGTGAGGTAGTGGAAAGCCGAGGAGCTTAAATTATCTTCTCTCCATGTCAAAACACACTCAGATGCACACACACACACACACACACACACACGTGTACAATCCATTTGCCTCATTGTCCCTCAGATTCAACCCATTTAAACTCTGTCAATGTGCCCATGTGCGATAAATCCGATTTATTAAGTGCGCAGTGTAGGGAAAAGTGAGTGTCCATGACAGACTAACTCTCTCCTGGAGGATTTATTTCAGCTGAGATGTAGTGAATTGTTGATTGAGCATCGGGCTAAGTGTTAATGAGATGGAGATTGGAAACGCAGCGTTCAGGAGTACAGAAGAACACTGAATAAATCCCACACCTCTCAATAAATCACCTGCCGTTCTCACACACTTACTTACCCAAGGACCTCTCCCCTCGATCTGAGGAGAGCGAGCGCCTAGCGCTGCTCTGTATTCATGAAATGCACACAGTATAAACACACATACTCAAGTCAAAGTAACTGCAAACAAGGTGCTCAAAATAGTGTTGAATTGCCTGTGCTGCATAAGCAGGCTGCTTCAACGTGTTACATCTCTATTGAGTATTTTTAACGTGATTGATTGATACTCATTGTATGCCGGGTGGGAGATGAAGGTGGGCCCATTTGCCAGACACATATAGAGTCAGTCTTGAGTCTCGTAGATAGAGGCTCGACAGAGGAACAGCTGTGTGCCATTGTGCTGAGGTGTGTGTGTGTGTGTGTGTGTGTGTGTGTGAGACAAACACAATACCACAGCATTCCTACTCCCTCCGCCATGATTCATCTTACCTCAGCTACACACACACACACACACACACACACACACACATCCCGTCTCTTCATCCAACAACCATCCACACGCAGCAAAGTGACAAACCCTCTCTTAGCTCGCACCCCTACAAAGATTACCCCTATGCGGCTAGATCCCATCCAAGAATCGTACTAACAGGATTCATCTTCCAATGGCCACATGCTTGCTCTGCCCCATCCAAAAAAACATAACCATGAAGTTCGCCTTGATGAACAGTTATCAAGAGCTGAGCATTCATTCATGTATTGTGCATTCCAACAATAACGCTCCTGGATTATAATGCTGAGTGCTCACGCACACACTGTCAAAATGACCTGGCTAATTACAGGGGCCGTAGCAAACAAGCACCAATCAAGGTGGGAGGAACACATCCAACAATACATTCTTCAAAAGGTGATTGTAGTACAATGGCATCCCATAGTCTTCAAACACTGATGAGTGCTCAGTGTCATGCCATGGTTCCCAGAGTCATCAATATACATGGTTACATAGGTCTCTGACGGTTAACAATGAAGATATGCGTCATATTTTATGTGCATCAAATGACTGTCTTTGTTTTGGAGCACAGAGGCAGCAATACATCCATACCCCAGGATGGTCATGCACTGTTCAATCTTTTAAATACATTAGTGGTGTGGAGCTGTGAATGGCTGGGGAGGACGACGGCTGGCTGGCGAGTGTGAGGATCAAGCATCACAGCGTCTCAAGAGGGAGAGAGACCATAAGTAAAGACTGACAGATTTACATAAGGACACGGGCTGAGAACAAGACTGCCTTTCCACACTGGTCTCTCAGTGATCACTATTATGGTGACAGAATAACCATCTATCACAAATGACTGCCAACCCATCATGGCTGAGGGAAAAGGGGGAGAGACATATCTTATTCAAAACTCCACTTTGCTAGTACAGCTTTGAACAAAAAAGAAGACGTTACAGTCTCGTGAGTAGTATGTAATATCACTGGGTTCTATTGATGTCAAGAGAAAAGCTCTACATATGGGACCAAGGCCCTGTAGTCATCTTCTGTGTATTTGTGTTCAAAAGACATAACACACACACAATGAGCTCTGCTTTCTACAGCGCACTCTTCCGCTGTCACACACTCGCTGGGGACCTTCACCTGCACACACACACAGGGCACACAAACACACATCTGAGAGCGATCTCCGCGGGGGAAACGCTCCATTTCACCCGGCTCTCGTCAGAATAATGGCTTCCAGCATTATGGATCATCCTGAACACACACTTGTGCACATACAGAAACAATTACTCTCTCCACACTGTGAGCACATAATTACACCTTCAACAATGGAGATCAGGATTGGAATTCAATCATGACTTAAAGCAGACTGCTAATTAAAACATGTGCAAATCTGATACCAATACAGATCAATCATAGGCTGTGTTTGGATTTACAGGACAGTCAACTGTTTGGCTCTATATACGTTTGTCTGTTCTCTATGGTGAATGTATCTAATTGTACAGTATATTCAACTCCTCAATGATACCTCTCCTTTTATCTTTCTCCATCCACACAGGCTGTGAATCTCCAGGCCATGACACTGCCTTTACTGTACATCCATTCTTTCAGAATATATTAATGCATGCTTCAACACACCACCACCACCCACCCCCACACACACACACACACACACACGTGTGTGTGCACTTCAAAAATAGCCACAGCTCTGTCACTGCATTGCTTCAAAGACTGAAAGAGGCAGGTTCCAGTCTTTCCACTGAGCCCAGTTCCACTTCTCCTGCCTTGTTATCAGTGTGCTGCTGACAAACACAACTGAAGAAGATCCAGCTTCCATCTCCTGGCCCAGAGGCACTGAGAGAGTCTTCTCTCGCTCTTCCACAATGGGCTGTGCGCTCTCCTCTTGTCTCTGAACATCCAGACACCTCAGGCAGTGACATTAAAACAGTTTTACTGGAGGTCTCCCTCCCTCTCTGTGCATCTGTTCTTTTGTGAGCCTAAAGCTGATTTAGAACAATTTCACACACTGGATGTATCATAAAATACAGCATGTACAGAATGTGGGGATTGCGTGGAGACAAAGAAACTCAAGTGAAATATTGGTCTATTTTGAATAAAATTAAATGTATGGTTCACTGCATAGCTAAATGGATTTTGCAGCACTACTAGTGAAACTTGGTATATCGTGTATACACAAACACATACCGCTAAAAAGGCATAGCCTTGCTAAATAATAACCGAAGATGATTTACAATATTCAAGGACAAAAGTTAAAGCACAGAAAGCTACTACTGCATTTGAATAACCGAATATGACAGAGTCCTGTGTACAGTAACTAGCTTTAGTGTTGTACCCAATGATGTCACATACGGCGCCTGTACAGTACATGTCATATTATGATGTGTCATTGTACCTTTGTAGAGGTTCTTGGGGGTCTGACAGGTGTGTCCGCAGCCATTGGAGCAGCACTTCTTGACAGCGGAGCACTCTCCATCCTCCTCACAGCTCTCCACGCAGGCTGCAGCGAAGCCACTGGCCTTCTCAGGGGCCGAGCAGTCCCCCTGTTTCACCCCTTCTACAGACTTCAGGAACTCACAGCTAGTCAAACACTCATAGTGCTTCTTGGGAAAGAGGGGCTGGAGGGTAGAGGGGAACAAGGAGGTGGTAGGAGGAAGAGGACGAGGTAGGAGGGGGAGGAGGAAGAGGAAAGGGAAGAGGTGGACAGGAGGAAAGGCAAATGAAAAATGTGTATCAGGTGACTTGTAGCGTTGAGTGTGCCAGTGCTTGAACTGGCAGGTCAGCGAGCTAACAGGGATTGTCCTGTTTACATTGAACCTGCTGACTAATTTGAGTGGTGAGTAAGTTAAACAGCTTTGATTCAATCTTACACGGAGTGCCATTACATTACAGTAGAGAGAAAAAAAGAGCCTCCACTTTACTTTGCTTGACGCTCTTTGTTCCCTCAGACTTTCCCCTTATTGAATTTTCCCACTCCAGAGGGAGCACTCAAACTCTGAGGCGGTGGCAATAGTGACATACGTACCTCGCATAAGTCCTGGCACTGATTTTCCTTCAGGTCCCAGGATTCCTTGCAGGGCTCCAGGCACTGTGAAAGGGAGAAGGAAGGGTGTCAGTGCTTCAAAGAGCCAGCCACATTAAAGAGCTTAGTGTGAGCGAAGCCTGAGAGGGTGCTCTCTCTCGCTCTCCCTTGCTCTCTTTCTGTCTCACTCCCTCTCCTCTCTGACTGCCAAGCACCTCACACAGCCACTTCCACGGTACACACCACAATCAGCATTCACACCTCTTTGTTACAAAATCCCCACATACTTTCAAAGAACATCAACAATTTTCTACAAAAGAAGGTAACAGGCCAATGGCCAAAGCGGATTCGTTTCAGAATAGAGCAAAGAGCACAGTCGCTGTGACTCCCAAAATCCATTCAATAGCTATAATTTTTTGTCTGGCTCTTCTGCCCTTGACAAATTCCTTACGAAAATGCATCAGCATAACCCCCAACAGCTCTCTCCTCCACCTCATGTCTGGACCCGATACAGCCTCTCTCTCTACCGCTCTCTCTCCCTCCCAACCTCTTCCAGTTGTACACAGAGAGGACGGTTAATAGATAATACATCCAGTTAAAATGTTCTTGGGATTCCCTTTTCAAACATGTGGAACTTATTTACTGGATGTTTGGCGCGGGCATGGGATCAAAGAGGATCCTAGAAGAGACTGCAGCGCAAGTCGTTTAGCCCAACATATCGGATGAAGAATTTAAAATGAAAATACACCAATAATGGTCAAATTCCTCTCGCTGTAAATACAACAGCTTGCCCTCAACTAATCAAACTCAATAAGGCTAAATGTAATAAAACATGAAAGTTCATGCATGTCCAAGGGAATCAGGCATCAGATGCCACCGCAGAAAAAGGGGCATGTGTTCAGAACCTTCATAGGATAGAGTGGCTGGAGGCTGATGTGTTCCTGGTGCTGCTAGCTGGCTGCTACAGAACCAGTGGTACTGCTATAGCCAGTGGGAGAGTCTCCCAGAGAGGAATCACTGCTGGGCTGCTGCTTCTGGGCAGCCACTGGGACAGGCCCAAACCACAGTGACCATTCAGCCTCATTCAATTTAGACTCTCTGACCCAGCTAAAATACAGAGACCCAGCAGCTAACTGTCAGACTCCACCACCGCATTCCTCGTATGGGAAAGTCCAATATGTTGGTCAGCAGGGGGGAATCATCTTTGATGAACCAGAGATGGAGACCTTCCGTGAGAGGAGAAATGAGAGCTAGGGAGTGAACTTTTGGCCAGAGCATTCTGGATGTCTCACATCAATCTCAGAGAACATGACCTATTAGATATATATAGAGACAGTCATTCGATGAGCGTAAAACACAGTATGTGCCCATGTTTTACTGGTATGGTACAGAGACACTTGCATGAGAAAATGATTGTCTTAAAAGGCAACAACATAAGAAATTACACCTGAGTCAGGGAGCTGTGTTAATGAGTCTTTAAATCAGCTCATTAGGAGCCTCTGTTTTTATTATGCCATTGCCAGTGAAAAGTTTACTTGCTTTTTATGGAGTGCGTAGGGCGGGCACATGTTGAAGCGTAAACCTGGCTTCTGGGAGGAACATGGAGCAATCAGGGCCCTACACTTGGGTTGCCTGACAGTTCTCAAACACATTGTGGTCTCTCAGTTAGCACTCGCTTTTACTCCACGGAGCAGGTTTGGGAGACCATCTGGACACAGGTGTTGAGGAGATACAGGGCTGAGAAAAGGGAGACAGGAGGCAGTGGGGAAGCAGTAGTTCATATTTCCCCTAAAAAAAGTATAGGCTATGGTATGTGATGAGCAGGAGTTCAGAATGAACCCCTGGAGATTCAAAAGAAACCATTGTGGGTTCCACAGAATTACACAGTGGGAAAAACTGAAATAAGTGTCTTGCAATGTCACTATCCCCACATACTGCATGGGAATATGATTTGATGAACACCTACAGTACATGAACGCTGAGTCAATTTCCACTGACAGTACGGTAGGCTTTACCTGGCGGTAGTAGCACTAATGGGCAGCCAGTCTTCCTTCCAGAGACACCATGCTGACACATTGAGGTGTTGAGGCAATGGCTTTTGCGCCAGCAGTCTCACTAGTCTAAAGGAACCTCTGCCAACAGACACAGCACATGCCAAAGGCCTAAAATCCCCTCTACAAATCACTGAGCATACACATGTAAGCTGCGGAATCAAGCCAATTTTCCCAATGAAAGATCTTGTGAGCATGGCAATGAATGCATTCCAGTTGTTGAAGAAAGGCTTTTCTTTGTGATCAGGCCCCTTTATGCTTCATCACAATTAGATCTATAGGGAAAGTGAAAATGGATTGAAACCTGCATTTGAAATGCTCGAGCTCGCGTGTGAAGGCAACCGGAATTAAGATTACATACCACGTTAAAAGATCACAGATTCGACCTTGTATGGTTAGTGCATGAAGCCTACCCCTTCAATATGTTTCTCACACACACAACCCCGTCGGATAAATTATTTAGTCCAAAATAGATGTTTTCAATACAATAGAAAAAACGAAGGCGAATTACAAATAAAGGAAGTGCATTCCTATGGATTTTGCAAGTCTTTGCACTCTTTGAGGGAGTGGATATGAGGATCACAAATGAAGATAAGCATTCGAGTTCTTCACTGTGAGAGCTCTCCACAGGTGTGCTGATAACTGACAATCTGTCAGCGTTTTTCTCAGCCACACCCACATAACTGACATTTTAGTAGGAGGGGGCGTGAGCGACGACAGATGTCGTGCCAAAGCAAATAGGAGACGCTCCGTATAATTACAAAAAGGTGACTCAATCAAAAACCACAGTTGTATTGACACCGTTGTGCTGCTGAATCTGACAATATCTGCTTCTGTGAGTCTTTAACATGGGGTTTAACCATTACTGAACAAAAATATAAACGCAACATGTAAGGTGTGGTCCCATGTTTCATGACCTGAAATAAGATTCCAGAAATGTCCCATATGCACAAAAAGCTTATTTCTCTTAAATTTTGTGCATTAATTTGTTTACATCCCTGTTAGTGAGCATTTTATCCTTTGTCAAGATAATCCATCCACCTGAAAGGTGTGGAATATCAAGAAGCTGATAAAACAGCATGATCATTACACAGGTACACAAGTGCACCTTGTGCTGGGGACAATAAAAGGCCCCTCTAAAATGTGCAGTTGTGTCACACAACAGTTGAGAGAGCGTGCAATTGGCATGCTGACTGCAGGAATGTCCACCAGAGCTGTTGCCAGGGAATTTAACGTTCATTTATCTCCCATTATCCGCCTCCAATGTTGTTTTAGAGAATTTGGCAGTACGTCCAACCGGCCTCACAACCACAGACTGTGTAACCACGCCAGCCCAGGACCTCCATTTCTGGCTTCTTCACCTGCAGGATGGTCTGAGACCAGCTAACCCAGGGATGGGCAACTCCAGTCCTCGAGGGCCTGATTGGTGTCACACTTTTCTCCATCCCTAGCAAGCACAGCTGATTTAACTAATTGCATTCTAAACTGAAGATCATGATTAGGAGATTATTGGAGTCAGGTGTGTTAGTTGGGGCAAAACTGTGACACCAAATCAAGCCATCGAGGACTGGAATTGCCCACCCCTGAGCTAACTGGACAGCTGATGAAACTGTGGGTTTGCACAACCAAAGAAAGTTTGTGCAGACAGTCAGAAATCACCTCAGGGTAGCTCATTTGCATGCTCGTCGTCCTCACCTGGGTCTTGACCTGACTGCAGTTCGGCGTCGTAACCAACTTCAGTGGGCAAATGCTCACCTTCGATGGCCACTGGCATGCCGGAGAAGTGTGCTCTTCACTGATGAATCCCTGTTTCAACTGTACTGGACAGATGGCAGACAGCGTCTATAGCTTCGTGTGGGCGAGCGGTTTACTGTCAACGTTGTGACAGAGGGCCCCATGATGAAGGTGGGGTTATTGTATGGGCAGCTATGGACATTGAACACAATTGCATTTTATCGATGGCAATTTGAATGCACAGAGATACCGTGACGCAATCCTGTGCCCCATTGTTGTGCCATTCATCCGCCGCCATCACCTCATGTTTAAGCATGATAATGCGCGGCCCGATGTCGCGAGGATCTGTACACAATTCCTGGAGGCTGAAAATGTCCCAGTTCTTCCATGACCTGCATACTCAGACATGTCACCCATTGAGCATGTTCGGGATGCTCTGGATCAACATGTACGACAGCGTGTTTGAGTTCCCGCCAATATCCAGCAACTTCACACAGCCATTGAAGAAGAGTGGGACAATATTCCACAGGCCACAATCAACAGCCTGATCAACTCTATGCGAATGAGATGTCGCACTGCATGAGGAAAATGGTGGTCACACCAGATGCTGACTGGTTGTTTTCTGACCCACACCCCTACAGGCACTGTATCTGTGACCAACAGATGCATATCTGTATTCCCAGTCAAGTGAAATCCATAGATTAGGGTCTAATTCATTCATTTCAATTGACTGATCTCCTTATATGAACTGTAACGCTGTAAAATCTTTGAAATTGTTGCATGTTGCATTTATATTTTTGTTCAGTGTAGGAGATCTCAGCTGGGCAGAGACAACATGGAAGGGAAAGTGGGTAATTGGGATAGACATGCTGCATCTGTCTAGTTAACCTGGGTGCCAGCCTGAGATGGTGTTGAAGCTAAAGTCTAAGACTGGCATCCAGGCTAACATATGTTGGAATAACAACACCACATGAAAATGTTCTATGATGCGTAAACATGCAAGTTAGTACACTAAATGATGTTGAACTGTTCTCACTCCCAGATGTATACAAGGACTTTCGCTATTGGTTGAGGCCAGAGCTCCACCAAAGCAGTTGGCTCTAGCAGTTTCCCAACAAAAGCATTTGTGCTCCCGACTCTCCCTTTGTGTCCTTATCGTCCTTCCAAAAAAGTGACACATTCTGCATGGGTAAGTAGGGCCAGCCTTGGAGCCCTTTCACTCCCCATTTCACGCTGTAATAAAACACAGCAGTTGTTGCACTGTGGAGCCCTGAAAGGCTTTCTGTGGGGCCGATGTGAGAGTCAGAGACTGAATGGCTGCCAATGCGACAGCACCGTCCTCACTTTGTCACGGCGAAGGGGGAGAGACAACTCGGCTGTGTGTGTGTGTGTGTGTGTGTGTGTACGCGTGCTTGTACGCGTGCTTGTGCACATGCGTGAGTGCATCTTAGAACTTCCACTTCCCCAGGCGGCTGGGGTAGGGGCGCGCTGGTTCTCGGTCCATCGTAAAAAAGACTCACTTCCCAATGGGGACAGCTGAAAAAACAAACTCTGACAAAATGTATTGTATAAAATGTCACAGAAAGTGTTTTGCTTCAGTTAATGAAGTGTGAACCGCTACCAGTCGAGATTGCCTCGGGCTTCACAATATGCACTGCAGACATAACAAAAGGCATGAACATCATTCATACTAATGTATTACGTATAGGAGACATTTTCCCATACCGCCTGAGCATATTTGTACAATCATAGGGCGGGTTTAGGAGAGATGAGTGGTTTTCCGACGACAAGCTATGATTGATTCCTTCATTTCGTTACCATACTGCGATCCATCAAATAATTTGCTATTTTATTAGGATCCCCATTAGTTGTTGTGAAAGCCGCAGCTACTTTTCCTGGGGTCCACACAGAACATGAAATATGACAGAACATTAATAGACAAGAACAGCTCAAGGACAGATCTACAGTGCATTCTGAAAGTATTCAGACACCTTGACTTTTTCCACATTGTTATGTTACAGCCTAATTCTAAAATTGATTAAATCGTTTTTTTCCAATCAATCTACACACAATACCCCATAATGACAAAAAAATGGTTTCTAGAATTCTAGAAAATATATTAAAATGATGCTACAAGCTTGGCATACACGTATTCTCCCATTGTTCTCTGCAGATCCTCTCAAGCTCTGTCAGGTTGGATGGGAAATGTCGCTGCACAGCTATTTTCAGGTCTCTCCAGAGATGTTCGATCGGGTTCAAGTCCGGGCTCTGCCTGGGCCACTCAAGGACATTCAGATACTTGTCCCAAAGCCACTCCTGTGTTGTCTTGGCTGTGTGCTTAGGGTCGTTGTCCTGTTGGAAGGTCTTTGCCGCAGTCTGAGTTCCTGAGCACTCTGGAGCAGGTTTCATCAAGGATCTCTCTGTACTTTGCTCTGTTCATCTTTCCCTCAATCCTGACTAGTCTCCCAGTCTCTGCCGCTGAAAAACATCCCCACAGCATGATGTTGCCATAACCATGCTTCACAGTAGGGATGGTGCCAGGGTTCCTCCAGAAGTGACGCTTGGCATTCAGGCCAAAGAGTTCAATCTTGGTTTCATCAGACCAGAGCATCTTGTTTCTAATGGTCAGAGTCCTTTAGTTGCCTTTTGGCAAAGTTCAAGCGGGCTGTCATATGCCGTTTACTGAGGAGTGGCTTCAGATTGGGCCTCCTTTTATAAAGGCCTGATTGGTGGAGTGCTGCAGAGATGGTTGTCCTTCTGGAAGGTTCTCCCATCTCCACAGAGGAACTCTGGAGCTCTGTCAGAGTGACCGTCGGGTTCTTGGTCACCTCCCCCGCTCTAGGAAGAGTCTTGGTGGTTCAAAACTTCTTCCATTTAAGAATGAAGGCCACTGTGTTCTTGGGGACTTTCAATGCTGCAGAAATGTTTTGGTACCCTTCCCCAGATCTAAGCCTCGACACAATCCCGTCTCGGAGCTCTATGGACAATTCCTTTGACCTCATGGCTTGGTTTTTGCTCTGACATGCACTGTCAACAATCAATAGAATTTACCACAGGTGGACTCCAATCAAGTTGTACAAACATCTCAAGGATGATCAATGGAAACAGGATTCGCCTGAGCTCAATTTCAAGTCTCATAGCAAAGGGTCTGAATACCTTATTTACATAAGTATTTCTTTTTTTGTTTTGCAAAAATGTGTAAACCTGTTTTTGCTTTGTCATTATGGGCTATTGTGTATAGATTGAGGGAAAAAAGTATTTGATCCATTTTAGAATAAGGCTGTAACATACCAAAACGTGGAAAAAGTCAAGGGTCTGACTACTTTCTGAATACACTGTATATACACACACACACACACACACATTTAAAAGCAGCACACATAGCCTACATATCACACAAAATATCTAGGTCAGATACGGGAGTGGCGCTGTGCAGTGAGGTGTTGCTTTATCTGGGTTTTCTTTTTACCAGGTTTGCTGTTCATTTGAGCAATATGAGATGGAAGGGAGTTCCATGCAATAATGGCTCTATATAACATGGTACACTTTCTTGAATTTGTTCTGGATTTGGGAAATATGAAAAGACTCCTGGTGGCATGTCTGGTGGGGTAAGTGTGTGTGTCAGAGCTGTGCGTAAGTTGACTATGCAAACAATTTGGAATTTTCAACATAGTTTCTTATAAAAAGAAGTGATGCAGTCAGTCTCTCATCAACTCTTAGGCAAGAGAGACGGGCATGCCTAGTATTTAAATTAGCCTTCTGATTACAATGAAGAGCAAGATGTGCCACTCTGTTCTGGGCCAGCTGCAGCTTAACTAGGTATTTCTTAGCAGCACTTGACCACATGGCTGGACAATAATCAAGGTAAGACAAAACTAGAGCTTGCAAAATATGCTTTGTGGAGTGTGGTGTCAAAAAGCTCTATTATGGACAGACCTCTCCCCATCTTTAAAACCACTGAATCTACATGTTTTGACCATGACAGTTTACAGTCTAAGGTAATGCCAAGTAATTTAGTCTCCTCACACAATATTGACACTTTGGGCCCAATTTGGACATTTTCACTTAGGGGTGTACTCACTTTTGTTGCCAGCGGTTTAGACATTAATGGCTGTGTGTTGAGTTATTTTGAGGGGACAGCAAATTTACACTGTTATACAAGCTGTACACTCACTACTTTACATTGTAGCAAAGTGTCATTTCTTCAGTGTTGTCACATGAAAAGATATACTCAAATATTTACAAAAATGTGAGGGGTGTACTCACTTTTGTGATATACTGTATATGGTTGAATCATCAGCATACATGGACACACAGGCTTTGTTTAATGCCAGTGGCATGTCATTGGTAAAAATAGAAGAAAAAAAAAGAGGGCCTAGAGAACTTCTCTGCGGTACACCACACCCTACATGTTTGACAGAGATGCTTCCATTAAAGAAAGCTCTGAATCCACGATATAGCAGAAGTTGAAAAGCCATAACACAAGTTCTCAACAACAGGTTATGGTCAATAATATCAAAGGCTACACTGAAAACAGTACAGCTCCCACAATCTTCTTATCACTTTCAACCAATCATCAGTCGTTTGTGTAGTATATGTTGAGTGTCCTTCTCTATAAGCATGCTGAAAGTCTGTTGTCAATTTGTTTACAGAGAAATAGCATTGTATTTGGTCAAACACCATTTTTTCCCCAACAGTTTGCTAAGAGCTGGCAGCAAGCTGATTGGTCTGCGGTTAGAACCAGCGAAGTCCGCTTTACCACTCTTGGGTAGCGGAATGACTTTGGCTTCCCTCCTGGCCTGAGGACAAAAACCTTCCTCTAGACTCAGATGAAAAGATATGACAGATAGATGGAAGTCTACTGTGGATGGCCACTCCTAAGTTGTCAATGCCAGGAGGTTTGTCATTTGTAATCGATAACAATAATCTTTCCACCTGTCCCACACTAACTTTGCAAAATTCTAACTTACAATGCTTTTCTTTCATTATTAGTTTTTTTTATGCATGAATACGATGGCTCACTGTTCGTTGTTGGCATTTCCCGCTCAAGTTTGCCAAATAATTGGCAACATCAAATGGTTTTGTGATGAGTAAGCTATCTGATTCATTGAAAGATGAAGTTGAATGTCTTTTTGCCCATAATATCATTTAAAATTTGCTAAAGTTTTTTGATCATTGTTCTTGGCTTCATAAGTTTCTTATTATTATTGCTGAGTTTAGTCGCATCATTTCTCAATTTGCAGTAAGTCAGGTGTGCATTCAGACTTATTAGCCATTCCTTTTGCCCCATCTCTTTCAACCATACAGTTTTTCAATTCCTCATCAATCCACGGAGCCATAACAGTACTAACAGTCAGTTTCTTAACATATGCATATTTATCAATAATTGAAAGCAGCAATTTCAATAATTCATCAAGTGCAGCGTCTGGATGCTCCTTATTAATCACATCAGACCAACAAATATGTTTTACACCATCCACATAAGAGTCACAGAAAAAAAACTTTTGATGATCTCTTATACACAATTTTAGGCCCAGCTTTTGGAACCTTGGTTCTCCTAGATATAGCCACTATATTGTGATCACTGCATCCAATGGGTACAGATACAACATAATATTTCTACACATGAATAACCAAATGTGAGAGCTTGCCATACATCCCTTCAAATATGAAGTTGACTATAAAGTCACGTAGCCACTATGCATACATAACAGGCCTCCCAATCCATTGTATAAGTTTTCCCCCCATCTATCCCATAAAGGAAAGATGGCTGGGGCCAGTAGAAACTGTCGATCGTGGTCCTGAAGTTTAGTGTCAGCTTGGCGAGGCGGTGGGGATATTTACAAGGCATGTCTGGAGTCCCTGTGAGTGTGCAGAGCTGCAGCAGGAGTGACCAGACTCCTCTGGGATAGAGTGATAGGGAGGGGCTCTCTGTTGATCACACACTGTAAATATCACCTTCTATCTATTCTGCTGCCCTTGCGCTTTTCATGCACACCACCAGACTCAATTACTCCAGCGGCGCTTGCTAGACGCCCCGCTCATATTTATCGACCCACACAGAAGCTACCACTGGTCACCAGGACCTACTCTGGTGTTGTGGTTAAAGTGCTCTCTTTTTAATCTCTCTCGCTCTCTGTATATCTTTCTCCCCCATGGTCTCTTTCTCTCTCCCTCCATCACTCCCTTGCTATGAGCACCATTACTCTTAATGGTTCCCTACATCCCTCCTCATTCTTATTCATGGCAGAAGGCCCACTTCAAACTGCATTAGATAATTCAAAGTCAGCTTGATTTACACTGAACAAAAAAATAAAAGCAACATGTAAAGTGTTGGTCCCATGTTTCATGAGCTGAAATTAAAAAAAAAACTGATATTTTCCATACACACAAAAAGCTATTTTCTCTAAATGTTTGTGCACAAATATGTTTACATCCCTGTTAGTGAGCATTTCACCTTTGCCAAGATAATCTATCCATGCCACAGATGTCTTAAATTTTGAGGGATCATGCAATTGGCATGCTGACTGCAGGATAGTCCAACTGAGCTGTTCCAGAGAATTGAATGTTCATTTCTCTACTATAAGTTGCCTCCAATATCTTTTTAGACAATTTGGCAGTACGTCCAACCGGCCTCACAACCGCAGACCACGTGTGACCACCGCAGACCACGTGTGACCACCGCAGACCACGTGTGACCACCGCAGACCACGTGTGACCACCGCAGACCACGTGTAACCACCGCAGACCACGTGTAACCACCGCAGACCACGTGTAACCACCGCAGACCACGTGTAACCACCGCAGACCACGTGTAACCACCGCAGACCACGTGTAACCACCGCAGACCACGTGTAACCACCGCAGACCACGTGTAACCACCGCAGACCACGTGTAACCACCGCAGACCACGTGTAACAACCGCAGACCACGTGTAACAACCGCAGACCACGTGTAACAACCGCAGACCACGTGTAACAACCGCAGACCACGTGTAACAACCGCAGACCATGTGTAACAACCGCAGACCACGTGTAACAACCGCAGACCACGTGTAACCACCACAGACCACGTGTAACCACCGCAGACCACGTGTAACAACCGCAGACCACGTGTAACCACCGCAGACCACGTGTAACCACCGCAGACCACGTGTAACCACCGCAGACCACGTGTAACCACCGCAGACCACGTGTAACCACGCCAGTCCATGACCTCCACATCCGGCTTCTTCACCTGCAGGATCTTCTGAGGGGAGTGCTGAGGAGTTTCCCTGTCTGTAATAAAGCACTTTTGTGGGGAATAACAAATTTAGCTTGACTGGGCCTGGCTCCCCAGTGGGTGGGCCCTATGCCCTCCCAGGCCAATCCCCTGCCCAGTCATGTGAAATCCATAGATTAGGGCCCACATCCATATTCAAGTCAAGTGTTTGTTTTCTACCATGTCCAAGAAAACATTCAAAAAGTGAATTCCGTGACATATTTGAAATTAATGAATTAAAGATGTACATCTGGTGAAGAGTTGCCTGTCGGCTGATGCACACTGGGAGTATCAAAACAAGCTGAGGTCAACAAATCAGAACAGTTTAAACATATTTCATTGAATGTTGGGTTGTGATGTGAATAAGTAGAACATTTTATTTCTAAAGGCTTTCCAATATGTCATTGACTTGTCATTAACTTTCGTACTATTGTATAAATGTGGAGAATAAATCGTGTGGAGTGATTGTACAGTGATTAATAAACAATAAAGTTCAGTGTACCTTCAACATTGTTCTTTCAGTGGACTGTGAGTAAGATGAGGTGTGGTCGTGCATAGGACTCTCCGGTTGTCTCTCTCTCTCTGTGCTTACAGTAAACCAACACAGGTGCTGGTTTGGAAAAGCAGTTGAGGCATGCTGCCACACTAGAGTGTGTGAGTGGATTAGATATTTCAAGGTTAGAGAAGGAGACAGATGAACTGCTCAAACTTGAAACATAGTTTCATACATTCATACATCCCTCTCCCCAGCACACACACAAACACACCTTTCATCTCAATTCATGTCCTGGTTGGACTCAAGAAAACTCAGACTTCAAAGGCCATCCCATGGGTTTGTGTTGGTTATGATGTTTACCATGGATGACATGACTCATGTCACCATACGCCCTCTCATTAGTTCACAGCACAGAGCAAGGATAACAGACATGCCTCTTCTCAATGTCTGTCATATAACAGACTAGGAGAGGAAAAACCGTCTGGTTTCCATCTCTCTCTTCCTATGGAGATCGTCAACTCCTTTCATAAGGCCCTTGGTCTTTCTCAAATCTTTTCCAAAACTATTTTATCAATCACTTGCTATCTGGGGAATTACATTTGAATTCAAATCACTTTTTGACAGCATCCCTTTTTATTTAAACAAAACTTTCCAAACATTGTTTGCCCATGGAAGAAGTGGTCAGAAAGTGACTTTTTGGACCTGAATGCGAAAACATTCAGGAGATAAAGGTGCTCAAAGTTGAGCCATTTAGCATACCATGAGACAGCCATGTCTTCTTCACTGGAAAATATAAAAATGGTTGGGATTGATTTCATTTAAAAACTTAGACAGGGTTGTCCAATTCTTTTATTATTTCTTGAAAAAAAAAATAATGTCAATTATCTAAAAACACAAACTCGGATTTCATATTCGCATATGGCGTATCTTAAACTCTACTTCACATCATCTGAGGTTGTGTCCGCCAACGATTGAGACAGCATACTTTTGAAGAGGGTGGGTGTCATTTCAATCATATTAATATAATTCATAGAACGGACCTATCCCTTCAGACCACTGCAATTTAGCTGGTACACCGTTGAAATGTAAATGTAAAGCTTCTAGTTAGTACCACAAAAATTTTACAGATATTTCTATTCAAGTAAACATTATCTGATGTGTGGACTTCCAACCGTCTTTGTTGTACCATTTGAAAGTTGACATTTAAAAATTGTATTCACATTTTAGTACATTTAACAGCCAAAACATGACACCCACCTTGTATTCAAGAGCATGTTGTGTCTCAACCAATAGCGTACACAACACAAAAACCTTAGATGATATAAAATAGGGTCTAAGCTACAACATATGTTAATATCTAGGTCAGATAGGGGATTTACATTAAAAAAAGGTCAAATAAATAACAATTTTTAGTAAAATATTTTTTCCCCCACCAGAAATTATAAAATAGTTTGACAACCCTGTCTGTAAGCTTTTAAATGATATCAATCCCAACCATTTATATTTTCCAGTGAAGAAGACATGGCTGTCTAATGCTATGGTGGGGTATGCAAAATGGATAAACTTTGAGCACCTTTATCTCTTGAAGGTTTTGGCATTCAGGTTTAAAAAGTCACTTTCTGGTCATTTCTACAATAAGCAAATATGTATGGAAGAGTTCAGTCAAATCAAAAGGTGAGCTGTCAAAAAGTGATTGAATTAAAATAGATGTACTCATCTACCATTTGTTGGGAGTCATAAGCTGTCAAGGCATAAAGCAATGAAATATTACCTGGAATATTTTTATAGCTCATGCACCAATCGCAATTAACAGGGTAATAACAATGAAGACCTGCAGGTATGCATGCCAAGTAAGTCAACATTCCTTTAATGTTCTTTGACACAATTAGTGATTCATTACATGTCAACTCTAAATAGCATACGGCCTTGAAAGAGTAGTTTAAAACGTTGTGAATATCATTATTTATCCAATGTTTTCAAACCAACAAAAATAGCGCTGTGCTGCCACTAATGGGCTGAAATCTATATGGTTGAAGACCTGCTATTATGTTCTTCAATAGAGAGCGGGAAACGATGAGCAACCTAGCAGGTGGTATCACAGACATTCTTTGAGTTTCACTTTAATTATTCATTGAAATGCAGTTGAAGGGAACAGAGCCTTGGATGAATATGTTGCCAGAAAGGGAGAAAAACAAGAGGAGGAGGAGTTCATGCATTATAAATGTACCCCACAATCAAAGTTGCCTGCGTTATTTATGAGCTAAAATAAACACCCAGCCCAGCTAGGATCGGGGTTTTGTCTTTCTGCTGTGGAATGCAATAGCAGTTCACACTAATTACTTCATGACTGACGTTTCACCCATAACAGCCATTCAACCAACCACTGACATCCCACTCACTACTATATTTCTGAAACATGCCTACCAACACAACAACCAAAGCGGCAACGAAGCTGACGTGACTCTAAGTTCTGGTCCTTTGGAACGGTTGTTACATTACGCCACCAGCCAGACAAGAGATGGATATTACAGTGGCCGGTAACGTGAGCCTCACTTATCACCCTTCTCAGGGCTCGGTTGACACGTCATGACAAATAGACTCAACAGGATGTCTCAATCAGACGGGGTCAGATGGGTTAAAAACATGTTTAGTTGTCCTTTTACTGTGCTGCGGTGGCCTGGGAAAGAGTTGGGCCCTCTGTGACTCTGTGTGCCCTGCGGCTGTCCCACGCCACTCTGCTTAACGTCCCTTCTGATTTACTGTACTCTAGTCGCTCCCCCATACCAATGATGATGGGAACCACCACATCATCCTGCCTGATGGACGGATGAAAGCGTAGCGTAGAATGGGAGTACGAGCTAATGCACTTTCCCAGCATCACTGAGTCATTTGTTTAGGTTTTGTTCGCAATGCAAGATTTCAAGTTGTGATTATCAGATCATATTTTCCACAGAGTAGAAGTGAGAGAAAATACAATTTCTGTTATGGGCAGTGTAGTCAGTGGTGAATTGGGGAGATAGTGGGCGATTAAATGAATTTAGGCTTCGTTAAAACATGCTCCTGCTGGGCCCATACACGCTATGCGGTGGAATTGTGTCTGGACTGGGACTCGAGGAATTAGAAATGAAATGTGAAGGATTTGGAGTCAGGAGACTTCAGACCACTCTCCCTATCTAGGTCAGAAATATCTGCAACATGAAAAGTCTTCAGAGGGAGTGAGACTGACCTGATAACATTCCACTGCCATCTCCTGTTGTTTGAGGTTAAAGAAACACTTCAAAATCCACTAATCCCACTCAACCAGCCCCCACTAACATTCACAAATGGTAGTAGTCTTCCTCAAAAATAAAATGTGATCTGTATCATCTCTACCAATGAGAATATATTGAGGAACACAAACGCCAGAATATCAATATTCAGAGAATGGGAGGCTTTACCCAGAGGGCCACAGGGCCAGGTCGAAGGTCACTGGATTTACACTGCTGCGTGTTTGTAGGGATCAAGTGAGAGCTTAGAACAGAATGGTCGATTTCTCGATTAGAGAGACATTTGGAGCCTTTGGAAATCCTAGCTGTGTAAATTACTCCTCTGCTGACATACTGACCACACTAACGCCCACATTATCAGAGCATTACTATGGACGTCATCATACCAGTGATGCCCAAATGAATGTCACAGAAGATCTGTGCAGTTTGATTTCAGGATTTGGCCATCTCGAACATGACGTGATTGACTCAAAGAAATATCCATAGTCAAAAACACCCTCCTGTTGATGACTGTGTAACAAACTAACAATCCAACCTTTCCTTCAGAGATCATTATAATCTAAGATCTCTCAAAGTAGAGATGGCAACATCAGGAGAGGAGAGTACTAAGCTATGGGCTGAGCTTGTGGGTGCTGATAAGCCAGGCGGCCAATAGAAAACAGCACAGAGCTCCTCGTCCGCAGAATGGGAATAAACAACTTGGATTAGAGCAGATTGTCTCGGCTTGACAGGTCATTATTGCTTGAAAAGGATTTGACAAGCAGTTGGGATTACAATGATCCTTCTAGAAAAGCAAGAACATGAAGGAAAAAAGCCTGACATTTGACAAGGAGATGTGTCGTTGTAGCTGTATAAGCTTATTTCTGTTTAACAGTTTTAGGGCATTTGAAGATGCTTTCTGCACATTAAAAACATGAATTGATGCATGGTTGAACAGGAAGTGATCCAAACAGCTTCTTGAAATTAAAAAACAAATACCTGTTTATATTAGTGACTCGCATTTCCAAGCGATGCCTTAGAGGAGACATCCATGGTAATGCAACTTTTTCCTTCAGCTATTCACCATTGAGTCCTCACCTCCTCAGAATCATTGGAATGTTCAGAAGGGAACTATCACCACTAGAGAACGTCTAGGGGCTGTAACCTCAGTGAGGAGAGAATGCGCGTCTCCAGCGTCGATGGTCTGGTGTTTCTGTGGGGGGGGGGGGTTCTCTCCCTGCCACCCACATTGTGAATAATGAGCTCCACAGATAGCAGGCAATGGAGCAACCCCCCTCAGTCAATGAAACTTAACAGCCATGTCCAGATCCTTCCTGCTAGAACTGACCAGCCTTGCTTCACACTCCACCTCCGCCACACACACAGGCCTCAGACTCAAACACCCTTCAATTATAAAAGTGCAGGCAGAGAGTGGAAGGATTAAAAACAGTAAGACATGTACACAGAGATTAACCTAAATAAAAATTGTCCTCAAACAACTACCACCACTGTCCAATGAGAAAAATAAGCGGTGTGAAGGAATACCAGGGATAATAATTGTGCATTGGGAAAGTACTGAGACACCTTGACTTTTTCCACATTTTGTTACGTTACAGCCTTATTCTAAAAATGAATTAAATACCACACAATACCCCATAATGACAAAGCAAAAACAGGTTTAGTCTATTTTACACATTTATAAAAATATAAAAAGTGGAATATCACATTTACATAAGTATTCAGACCCTTCGCCAAAGGTGCTTCAACAAAGTATTGAGTAGAGATTACAGCCTCGAGTCTTCTTGGGTATGACGCTACAAACTTGGCACACCTGTATTTGGGGAGTTTCTTTCATTCTTCTCTCCAGATCCTCTCAAGCTCTGTCAGGTTGGATGGGGAGCGTCACTGCACAGCTATTTTCAGGTCTGTCCAGAGATGTTCGATCGGGTTCAAGTCCAGGCTCTGGCTGGGCCACTCAAGGACATTCAGAGACTTGTCCCAAGGTTGTGTGCTTAGGGTTGTTCTCCTGTTGGAAGGTGAACCTTCGCCCCAGTCCGAGGTCCTGAGCACTCTGGGGCAGGTTATCATCAAGGATCTCTTTGTACTTTGCTCCATTCATATTTCCCCTCGATCCTGACTAGTCTCCCAGTCTCTGCCGCTGAAAAACATCCCCACAACATGATGCTGCCACAACCACGCGTCACCGTAGGGATGGTTCCAGGTTCTCCGGACGTGAAGCTTGGCATTCAGGCCAAAGAGTTCAATCTTGGTGTCATCAGACCAGAGAATCTTGTTTCTCATGGTCAGAGTCCTTTAGGTGCCTTTTAGCAAACTCCAAGCGGACTGTGAAGGGCCTTTTACTGAGGTGTGGCTTCCGTCTGGCAACTTTACCATAAAGGCCCGATTGGTGGAGTGCTGCAGAGATGGTTGTCCTTCTGGTAGGTTTTCCTATCTGCACAGAGGAACTCTGTAGCTCTGTCAGAGTGCCCATCGGGTTCTTGGTAATCTCCCTGACCAAGGCCCTTCTCCCCCGATTGCTGAGTTTGGCCAGGCAGCCAGCTCTAGGGAGAGTCTTGGTAGTTCCAAACTTCTTCCATTTAAGAATGATGGAGGCCACTGTTTTCTTGGGGACCTTGAAGGCTGCAGAAATGTTTTGGTACCCTCGCCAAGATCTGTGCCCTGACAAAATCCTGTCTCGGAGCTCTACGGACAATTCCTTCGGCCTCATGGCTTGATTTTTGCTCTGACGTGCACTGTCAACTGAGGGACCTTATATAGACAGGGGTATGCACCTTTTCAAATCATGTCCATTCAATTGAATTTACCACAGGTGGACTCCAATCAAGTTGTAGAAACATCTCAAGGATGATCAATGGAAACAGGATGCAACATAACTAACTCCTCTTTCGAGTCTCATAGCAAAGGGTCTGAATACTTATTTACATAAGGTATCTGTTCATTTGTAATAAATGAGTTTACTTTGTCATTATGGGGTATTGTGTGTAGATTGATGAGAAAAAAAAAAATTTAATCATTTTTATAATAAGGCTATAACGTAACAAAATGTGGAAAAAGTCAAGGGGTCTGAATACTTTCCAAATACACTGGTCATCTCAATATTTGGTCTGTTTTAGTCTTCAGTCAGACTAGACATGACAGCACACCTGGAGGCTCCTCAGAGGAGGAAGGGGAGAACAATCCTCCTTATTGAATTTCAGAAAAAATGTAATAGTGAAACAAAGACAAAACTACCCTATATATATTTACATGTCACTAATAATTGATTAAAACACTTTGTTTTTTGCAATGAAGGTCTACAGTAGCCTCAACAGCACTCTATAGGGTAGCACCATGGTGTAGCCGGAGGACAGCTAGTTTATCCTCTTCTGGGTACTTTGACTTCAATACAAAACCTAGGAGGCTCATGGTTCTCACCCCCTTCCATAGACTTATACAGTAATTATGTCAACTTCTGGAGGACGTCCTCCAACCTATCAGAGCTTTTACAGCATGAACTGACAGTTTATCAACTCAACTGAAAGGATCAGAGAATGAATCAAGTACTGAAAGCATAAGCTATAGCGAGCTAGCAGTGTAGTGCATAAAATGTGATGAGTAGTTGATTCAAAGAGAGAGAAAGACAAGTTGAAAAGTTGATCAAATTTATTTATTTAAAAAAAATGGAGAAGCAAGAGCGAGAGAGCGACCTAGTTATATTTTGTTGTATTTTCACTCTAACTTCCACTAACTTAGTGAATCTATCTAGTTTAGCCTACTCAAACACCCGGCTCAAACAGAGAGGGATGCTATGTTAGCTAGCCCGGCTATGGCTATCCAACACTGGAACTCGTCCAAGTCAAGGTAAGCTTGTGGATTTATTAATTGATTTCCACCGGGGCCTGCCTGTGTAACTACTAAACTGCTTGCTGACTGTACTGCATGATTGTAGCGGGTTTACAAACGTGTTAGTTCTAGTAGCTATGTTAACTACGACGTTAGCTAATATGGTGACAACGATGTAGCCTGTGTGTAGCAGTTATGATATGAAGGTTTGGCTTGGGAAAAAAATGTCAGACTGGTCACAGACAGCTGATGTGTTGTGCACTGAAGTCCACAAGTGAAGGGAAATAGTGAAAGGAGGAGAGCGCATAGATCCGAGAAGGAATGAGCAGATCATGCTGTTTGTATGTAGCTGCTATGAATGTGAACTGTGTTTGCGTGTGATCAGGGGTGTATTCAATCCACCAATTCTGTTGAAAAACCCTTACTTAAACAGAAGCAAACGGAATGAAAATGGGGATAAACATACCCACATTTGTCCAATAGAAACTCTCGTTTGCAACTTTTGGATGAATGATTACACCCTAGATCAGCTAGATGCAAGCAAGAGTGTGCAAGGCTGTAGAGAATGTGTCACTGTCTGTCACCTTGATTACTCAATTTTTTCTCTCGACCTGTGCACCTACGTTGTAAACTTTTCATAGGCTAGGTTGTAGCAACCTCATGATAGCTATAGGGAACATTTTAGTATCATGTAGTAGCCTAAAACTATCGATGTTAAATTGAGCTGTATGAATGGAATAGGAATGACAATATGCTGTAATAGAAATATGGCCATGCTGATAAAAAAAAAAAAAATCGTCCTCCCTCATCTTAAAACGACACCGACCGCCACTGCAGCACACACTTGACAGTAATTGTCACCAAAAGGTGCTTTGAAGTGCATCCAATCAGACAAAGTCCCAGCCATGCCACGACCATAAACCATCCACACAAAATCAGATCTTTTCACTGCCCCTCCAAAATATACTGCCTGCCGCCAAATGACCTTAGTAAATTGCCATGACACACTTCAAGTTTGTAGCCAATGAGGAATGCTATATTTTCCCAGAACGCATGCCATTATTTTCTTTTTTAATGACGATTAATGCAGATTGAGGACCGAGCCAACACTACCAATAGACTGATTGACCTAGAAAAACACTACTGTTGGGGAAGTCAGATAAAAAAAATTGCCGTGAGAAAACTAGTGGGTAAGAAAGGGGGGTGACGGGTTTTGAAAGACACTTTTGAATGAGAGACATGCATAGCTCTCTAGTTCTTGCTATTCAGGCAAACTGCACAGAAGCATTCTTCACAAAATGTAAAGGTTCGGTTGAGACATGTGTTATCCAATAGAATAAACAGATGTTTGTTCTTAATGCAGGGATGTCTAGCTCATTGGGTATGATGGGTAAGCAGAGTCAAAAGAGACACCTGGAGCATTACAGTTCCATGAAGGACATGCATTGACATTAAAAAGCTGTCCATACAATGTTGCTTCACAAAGCTTCTCTCTTGGCAAGCTCTGAAAACCTTGGTGGGTTGGTGATGTGGTGGGCCGGGAAAACAGAGAGGAGAAGTCGTCAGTTCACTGCTAAGGGATGTTAGACTAAAGATTAATGGATTACTTTTGTTCATCTTAGTGATGGGCTGAGCATTCTAGTTCACAGAGAAATCCATCTCCCTGGTCAACAAGTGCACATGGCAATACATCTTCATTTCAAAGCATGATTTTCTTCTTAAATCAAAAATACACTTTGGTCATACACCAAATAAAAAAAACTGGATATTGGAGAAACGGGTTGAAAACTGGTTATATTCCAACATCGCTCCAAACAAGTGTAACCGAGCGTAGCACACGTGTGGGTAATGAAGTGCATTGCTTATTTGCAAACTGGCATTTAACGGTCTCAAGTCAATCCTAGCATTTGATTTGGAGCATGGATCACACCCTTTGGGAAATCAGCCCCGTTAATGTCAGTCATACTCTGCATGTGGAAAGCTTTTTGGCTGACACACACATTCTTAGCACAAGGAGCAGGAAAAGAGAGAACGCCCTGTAGTTTGAAAACTTTCGATGAGTACCTTATCCAAATCTCTCAAGTGGGAAGCTATCAAAGCAGAGTAGACCAAATGACAATAGCTCATACAAATCCTGCCTGCGCTCCGCTCTATCCTCCTGGTGTTACGGCATGCTAATGACTCCGCCACCTCTCCCTGCCCCGGCAAGCGGGAAGGCGGGTTAATCACCATGACAAAGGGGGCTGCTGGGAGTTGGGAGGCAATGGGAGTGACTCCGGACGTTCCCCCGTCTAAGATGTAAACTGGGAGGCTTTGATTTCCTAAACCGCTGACAGATGGAGAGTCATAGCATCTTTGTCTAAATAATTAACCAGTCTTTACCACACATTGTCCACAAAGGAACCCCCACTATGGACTTGGATGGATAGAACACCGGTCCAGGGAGGGGGAGGACTTTTTATCCACTGCTTTTGTCCGTCTGTTTGACTGAGCTGTTCATGAAGTGAGGAGAAGCTAATCAGAGTCCGTAGAGCCATCCAAACAGAGGCACTGTACAAAATGGGCCATTTGTAGTGATTGTTTGAGCTGACACAATGGCCCCTGTGCTTTGAGAGGCTCAGAGAGAGACTCTGTAAACACTCCACTCAATTATGTCGATATGAAGTGTGTGTGCATGTATGCTCATCAAACAAGACAGAGATGTAAGGTTCTAGTCCTTGTTTGAATACCTGAACTCTTATTTGCTCAGTTCTAAAATAAACCAGAGGGATACAGGTCTCTCATCAACAAATTGGAGTTCAGTATTATGATGGTGAACTTTGAATATTACTTTGTAAGATGCTACATCATGTTCACACTCCAATAAATCATGTCTGAAGGTACAGGCTAAACAAGTGCAAACTGATATGTAACACCACGCGCACACACACAAAGAGAGGGTAAATGAGTGCAAAGTCACATGCTTGTCAAGAGAACAAGATGTCCATTAAAGAATCTCTGGCATTTTCAGAGATTCAGCCATGTAGCCGGTTGATTATGAAAACAGTATGCTGTGCATGGACTTGCAGCCAGCAAAAGCCTTTTCAAACATAAAACTCATGATGAATGACAAGGGAATGGCTGGTGCCAAGAACCGATGTTGGCCATCACTATGGAAAGGAAAGAAACAAGTTGAGCTGCATTATAGTGAAAACAATGGAGGCTCTACTTTAAAAAAGGCATATCCTTTAAAACACCCCGACGAGGTCATTACAAATTACCTCAAAACGTAATCTTCTGGAGCACAGAAATATTAACTTTGAATTTACATTTTAGTCATTTAGCAGATCCTACTTATAAGCACGTATACATGTCGTACTGTACAGTATAATGTACTGATACTATGCATATGATCACATAGATTGGTATCCACACACACTGTACCAGTCAAAAGTATGGACATACCTACTCATTCAAGGGTTTCTTTATTTGTACCATTTTCTGCATTGTAGAATAATAGTGAAGACATCAAAACTATGAAATAACACATATGGAATCATGTAGTAACCAAAAAAGTGCTAAAATATATTGTATATTTGAGATTCTTCAATGTAGTCACCCTTTGCCTTGACAGCTTTGCATGCTCTTGGCATTCTCTCAACCAGCGTCATGAGGTAGTCACCTGGAATGCATTTCAATGTGTGCCTTGTAACAGTTAATTTGTGGAATTTCTTTCCTTCTTAATGTGTTTGAGCCAATCA
Source organism: Salvelinus alpinus (assembly GCF_045679555.1). Classification (NCBI taxonomy): domain Eukaryota; kingdom Metazoa; phylum Chordata; class Actinopteri; order Salmoniformes; family Salmonidae; genus Salvelinus; species Salvelinus alpinus. The sequence goes on from NC_092099.1 coordinate 30,494,358, forward strand.
GTTGTGTTGTGACAAGGTAGGGGTGGTATACGGAAAATAGCCATATTTGGTAAAAGACCAAGTTCATATTTTGGCAAGAACAGCTCAAATAAGCAAAGAGAAATGACAGTCCATCATTACTTTAAGACATGAAGGTCAGTCAATAAGGAAAATGTCAAGAACTTTGAAAGTTTCTTCAAGTGCAGTCGCAAAAACCATCAAGTGCTATGATGAAACTGGCTCTAATGAAGACCGCCTCAGGAAAGGAATACCTAGAGTTACCTATGCTGCAGAGGATAAGTTCATTAGAGTTACCTGCACCTCAGATTGCAGCCCAAATAAATGCTTCACATAGTTCCAGTAACAGACATATCTCATCATCAACTGTTCAGAGGAGACTGTGTGAATCAGGCCTTCATGGTCGAATTGCTGCAAAGATACCACTACTAAAGGACACCAATAAGAAGAAGAAATTTGCTTGGGCCAAGAAACACGAGCAATGGACATTAGACCGGTGGAAATCTGTCCTTTGGTCTGAGTCCAAATTTGCGATTTTTGGTCTGTCCTTTGGTCTGAGTCCAAATTTGCGATTTTTGGTTCCAACCGCCATGTCTTTGCGAGACGCAGTGTAGGTGAACGGATGATCTCCGCATGTGTGGTTCCCACTGTGAAGCATGGAGGTGGTGGTGCGGTGGTGCTTTGCTGGTGACACTAGGGTGATTTACTTAGAATTCAAGGCACACTTAACCAGCATGGCTACCACAGCGTTCAGCAGCGATACGCCATCCCATCTGGTTTATGCTTAGTGGGACTATCATTTGTTTTTCAACAGGACAATGACCCAATACACCTCCAGGCTGTGTAAGGGCTATTTGACCAAGGAGAGTGATGGAGTGCTGCATCAGATGACCTGGCCACAACTACCCGACCTCAACCCAATTGAGATGGTTTAGGATGAGTTGGACCGCAGAGTGAAGGAAAAGCTTCTAACAAGTGCTCAGCATGTGGGAACTCCTTCAACACGGTTGGAAAAGCATTCCTCATGAAGCTGGTTGAGAGAACGAGTGTGCAAAGCTGTCAAGTCAAAGGGTGGCTACTTATAAATATATTTTGATTTGTTTAAACACTTTTTTGCTTACTACATGATTCCATATGTGTTATTTCATAGTTTTGATGTCTTCACTATTATTCTACAATGTAGAAAATATTAAAAATAAAGAAAAACCCTGGAATGAGTAGGTGTGTTCAAAATTCTGACTGGTACTGTATTTTATACACTGCCGATTTTGCAGGTTTTCCTACTTACAAAGCATGTAGAGGTCTGTAATTTTTATCATAGGTACACTTCAACTGTGAGAGACAGAATCTAAAACAAAAATCCAGAAAATCACATTGTATGATTTTTAAGTAATTAATTAGCATTTTATTGCATACCTAACCTAATTCAACTTGACTGCTGGCGCACAGTAATGAGACGAGTCAAGAAGCGCACAGCACGGCAGTGCATGGATGACAATCTGAATAAACTGCCTATATTCCCATTTGCTATAGACTATTACAATAAATGTGTTATATTTACAGAATGCAAGAGAACAATGTAGACAGAGCTTAGAGTTTTACCAAAGCAGCACAGAATGTCCGGTCAGAAAATGTGTTTTCGTTTTTTCTCTCGAATGATCTGGGTCAAAAGCCGAAGTTCATTTTTACAGCAGACGCTCTGGTGTCTTATTGTTATAGAAACCAAATGTTCTGTTTTCTCTCAATTTGATATCAATATGACTTTTAAGACACTTTTTCAGTTTAACGCATACTGGATTTCTCCCGCCACACTATTTCATGATCAAACAATGAATGAATATAATGGAGTTCTAGGCTATTTAAGGAAGTTTAAGTTGTTTTTGAATAACCTAAAACCATGGTAGTCCTAAACGAAGGTAATATTGAGGGAGATGGAACAACCAATAGCAATGAGCAAGATAGAAAAAAACAAATTATATATTTGAACAAACCTTACAGTATAAGACAGAAATGCATGCGAGGCCAGACAAAATCCCTCCTTGCCGTTGCAAACCAAACAGCCAAATGCCTTATCCTACTAATGGAAATATCATAAAAGCATTTAGACAAATTAAAATTATGAAGAGTATTTCCCAAACATTCCAATAAAGTGTTTAATGTCCTAAAGTTGCAGCTTTTAAATGGGAACAATTATGAAAGTCAGTCTATGCTATTCTCAATCACAGCTTTATTTTGAAAGACAAATATTTCAGGCCACAAGAAGTCAAATTGAGCAAACAATGTCAAGATGGAAAAATCTAATGAGAAGTCAAAAGAGCTGTGACCTAAGTTCTGAAAGAAACGATACGTATCCTGTAGGCATATTATTCTAGCAATATGCTACCTACAACACATAGTACCCTAGGCCTAATAAGATATGAAACTGGTATTATCATTATCCAGTTCTGGGGACAGCAGAGTTGCTTGCTCTGCACCCTATGATGATTGACAGCGTGTCACTCGCTCCGCGCTTTGGCACACACAGACAGGCCTAGGCTACCCATATATTTTTTTATTTTTTGGGGATCTAATGATGATATAGCCCAACCCTAGACACATCATCATTAATAAATCATTGAACACTGATTGGGCCCAAATGTTCAGTATACAGGCTCTAACAAATAAACTGGGTGTCCTTGGACATTTCCAAATATATGATTTATAATAAAACCTCAATAAAACAGTGTAAGAAACGTAAACAATGACTCAGGAGAGTAATTGTTTTCTCTACCTGTGCTGCATGAACAAGCCATACGAGTAAGTAGTCAGTACAGACAAGGATGAGATCCAATTTGTCATCGCCTCCGCAATAGCACACTTCCCATAAGCTATTAAGACAACGTTTTATAATGCAAAGGAAAACACGGGAGAGATGAAAAACAAACAGAGACACGCTCTCGCGAAAGAGAAAACTGTAGGCATCCGTAGAAGTGTGAATGACAACACTCGGCTAGACTATTTACATCCTGGGTGGAATTTAGTCCTCAGACTATGACATCAGGACCAACGTGTAGGCTGGTTGCTGCTGTCCTGGTTGATGTGAACAGAAGAGTCTGACAGAGATAGGGTATAAGTTACTGTCCCAAATAGCACCATAATTGCAGTACCCTAATCTTGGCCAGAGTCACATAGGGACAAGCTGAAAGGTAGTCCACTATTTAGTGAATAGGGTTCAAAGTTGCCCCATGTCTTTGATCCCCACTGTTGTGTCATCATCATCATCATCCTCCCTCCTGGTTGTCCTCCCAGAATGTCCTGGGCTGAGCCTGTCCTCAGTATACTGTCTGCTCAGTGGGCTCAGCACCACAGTGAGGGGCTTGTCAACAGCTCCCAGAGAAGCTGAGAGGACGTGTCAGCACCATCCTTTTAGAGACCTGTCAACACCATCTTTGTGCCAACTGTCTTTGGGACAGGGCACAAAGATGTTTGGTTGACAACCAAACAAGACCTTCAGGAAACACTGGATAAAATGGACTACTGTAATTCTAATGAACAGGGGTTTAGTGGTGTCAGAGACGGGTGGTGGAATCTCAATAACCCTATAACAACTTGACTGATGAAAAGGTGAAGTGTGTTCACATAACGGCTATCATGGTTTCAAATTGTTCACCTAAAACTTCTATAAAAGTTTGGGTATAGACAGGTATCTCAAACTTGCTTTGTAAGTTTGTTATTTCATTTAAAGCACATGTAGTCAATACTTGTTACATACCTTTGAGCACTGTTTGTGATTCTGACACCAAACCAAGGATCCATTATTCTGTAATGAAAATAGAGAGCAGATGAGTTACAATTTTCAATTAAAGAATGATCAATGAAATGCTAAACACATCAGAATTCAGTCCAGTACAGTAGCTATTCACACAATAATTCATAAGAACATCTGAAAAACAGAAAGAATGCGCTGAATCAGTTTCACCACAAAACTTTCTAATTTCTTTATTTAGAAGCCAATTACCATGGGAAATGTATCAAAACTCAGTTGAGAGTCTTTGAATGGAGCAATACACCCCTACGTGTACCCTAAGGAAGCAAGGTCAGAGAGGGGTGGGGGCAGATCTCTGGTCAGTTTCAGTGTCGTTCAGCAGAGCACTGTGACCTCAACTCTTATCAGCCTGCGTTTGATCTCACAACAGACATCCCAGAGGTCACTCACACAGGAACTGATGTCAGCACTCTTGTGTAGACTGCAGACACCTCCAATTCCCCCTAATTGCTGTGGAAGTGCCACCTTCTGGGTTCCATGAAGCCAAACATTTGGTCCTAATTGTGTCGGGTAAAGACAGAGTGTCTCCCTGTCATCTTGAGAAGTTCCAATGGGCTAAATGCCTGGCTCAAGTGTCCATTTCCTGAGCTCCAAAAAAAACACAAGGCTATTATCTTCAATTATGGTTTCACTTGAACATTAAATGTAAGATAAATGATCGCCCAGACAAATTGCCCATTTGATTAATTCGCTGGTGGGGGTAATTCCATGGTAACAGAATGATGCTGATTCTCAGATTTTTCACATTAAAATGTATGCAAAAAAAAAAAAGATTTTGTTTGACATACATTTTAAAGTGAAAAATCTGAGTCTCAGCATCATTCTGTTACCATGGACTAAAATTGTGCTATGGTTCTAGGTATGAAGGCTTGGGTGCAAGTGTTTCATTGATTCGCTCAAATCCCCATTGAAGTTTGTCTGCCATTATGAATAGTTGGGAAATTCCAAATGTAGAGAAAGGAAACCTTCTCAATAAAGGCAATGAGTCTGAATTTCCATTACCAGACATATGTTAAAAATGAAAGGTCACCGATAAACATGAATCAGTGCTTTGTTCCTTACAATAAGACACTGCACCAGGAATGACTGACTAGCCAAACCTTAAGGGTCTGTGAACCAGAAAGTCTGCATAAGTTCAATGTCAAGTTCAAAGTATTCTCAAACAATGTAATCCAGTGGAAATTCCCAGTGAGACCTCGGGAAAGAACTTCTCATTAAAGGATTTAATTTGCCATCCAGTACCAGTGAGTGTTGTGTGTTAGGTGTCAAGGATAATGGTCAGCCAGTTTAAAAACATCCATGGTGCACCGGGAAGTCTAGAGCAGAGACTTAACAGCAATTCCACGGTAACAGAGTGACAGTGAGACGCTGACTTTTCACTTTAAAATGTATATGTCAAATAAAAAGCAATGATTGCAAAGTTAGGCAAAACAATTTCCACTGATTTCCATTTGACAGAAATATATTTACTTGAAGAACAATGCAGATAGAAAGTTTGGTAACAAAGTAAAACTGAAGGAGATTTGCCCTACTGCTAATTGTAATAACATCAGAAAGAAATCCATGTTACTAATGAATAGGATGCAAGCTTACATTTCATAGTCAGCCCTAGTTTGGAACAGGAAAACTTGAAGAATTCACCTTAAAAGGCAGGCTGCAGCAGGGAATGAAACGTTTTCTTCTGTAGTACTCTCAGTACTGTATTTTGATTGAAATGTTGTGCTCTATAACATGATGAATGTACATGTGTAATAACATGATGTACATCTAAAACATGTACATTTTTTACATGTGTAATACAAATCTAATGGCACTAAATATACCCAAACAGATCAATCAAACATGTCAAAATAATATATCAGTGCCACAGTGCCACTGATATATCAGTGCCAGGTAAATAAAACCCTGGCAATCACTCAAGATAATTTATACACATTGGCATGACTCCAGCCTGCTCCTAAATCACAGGCCCGTTTTTTTTTTTTTTTTTTACACCTTTTCTTGCCCATCCGTCAGTGGCAACAGAAAGAGATCTGTGGAGGGGCTAATTTTGCTCAGTGACAGCATCTCTGCAGCCCCGGCAGGGCTCTGTGGGATGTTGCCCCAGCTGTCCAGGCCTGACCTCAGCATGTCATGGACCAATGGGGAATAATTATAGGTCAGGACTTCATCCCAACAACTCAGTGGCATTCCTCAGCAGTTTCAATATTATGCAGTGCTGCCGAGAAACTGTTAAAGACTCCGGTCGATGAATGCTTTCCAGATCCGGATATTCACTAAAACGACTTGGAGAAAGAAAATAAGCCAAATAGTTGCTCTGTGTGTCTGAACGCAGAGGTGAACTCACAGCTTTCTCTGTGTCACTGGTAGTCATGTAAACAGATTCACCTCAGAGATGTATTCTGGCTTGTGCCAGCTGAGAAGGCAGAGCAGGTGACCAGGGCCATGTTGTATTTCTAGACATCTGAGGAACATAGACAAAAAGCCTGCTCTGCTTTTGAGTACAGCATTCCTTCTTTTGAAAACAGCTATACATTTTGTTTCCCATTCATCTCTGATTTGTGGTGCCATCTCTGTTCAGTGTTCACTTTCTGAAACCATTTTATTCTTTATCAACTATGGTGTCGCTGTAGGCCTACATTACATCACGCAGTGCTGATGAGCAATGAATGTCCTGCTTATTTAAGTTTTCAGCTCTTCTGCAAAGAAATTACAATAGGTCTCTTATACATCACTGACATTGGTAAATCCCTGACAAAAATCTATTTGGATCAAAACATTGTCAACCAATAAAACATGTGTAGCACATATGGATGTGTAGACCATGTTTTTTTATATTATGGATTTTAAAAAATGGCCAAGCACCCCATGCAAAGTAAAGTGTTTGATGTCATAGGCAATTGGAACCCCAGGTAGAGACAGTTCAAAGAGCTGGCAACCTCCTTATATGTCTATCAACAACCCAGAAGTCTCCCCGGACCAAAATAACTAAGCAACCCTTCAGGTTCCCCTATTGACTGTTCAAATAGCTGTGGGCTCGAAGCAAATCAAATCAGGGAATTGACATCCATGGATTGCGACAGCGAGGTTCCTCAGTCATATTCTTCAGCATCAAGGTTAATGTGAAAGTGAAAGTTGTATCAAATTGAAATGGTGAAGATGTTGAGCCTGTATCCCGTTAGGAATGTGTAATGTTTGTCTGAGGAGGCACTAGAGGGTGTAGCAGGCAGTAGCACTCACTGGGAGCTGAGATTTACAGACACGACTGTCGTGGTTTAAAAGCTTTTACAGAGAGGTGAGGCCAAGCTACACAGAGCCCTATTCATCCCCTGTCTTCACTAATGAAAAAGTCCACACATGAGACGAGCAGTGGCTGTGGTTTGATTCCACCCCAACTTATTTAATATCAAAAGACAAAAACAAGGGGATACGGAAAAACTACTTTCCCATGTTTTTCTTTCCTTCGCTATGAACACAGGTCTCACAAGTGCAATACTTTAACTTTCAGCACCCCCGCTCACTGGGTATGAACGACCGAATTTAAAATGTTATATTTTTATGACTTAAAATGTAATAACAAGACCACACCTTGTTTTTTGGCTTCATCGGTAGTCATAAATAATCCACTACAAGACTGATGATTTCAGAATGCATTAGTGAACAGAGGCCCCAGTTCACTCCTAATATTTTAAATGTCCAGTGACCATATTTATAACTGGGTTTTCCCCTTTCTCTGTCTATTGTACCATGGTGACAAGTCCCCCAAATATGAAGTAAAATGTCAATAAATACATCTGTATTTTGGAAGTTCTTCTACATTTATAAATCCTAAATTGCCATAAATCCAAAGACCAAAAGGTCATGCCTTTTTCCAACTCTGTATCTGTTCCTGCTGAGCTCAGTAACTCATCACTGACAATTATTCCTTGGATCCTGATTCAGGCCAAGTTCAAAGGAGGACTTGTGTGGGAGTTTACAGCTTCAACTGCTAAAATGTTTTATTTCAATATGCAAAAAATGTATGTATAACTTCTACAAAAGACAATATAAAAAACATACACCCCCTTGAACTTTTTTCACATTAAGCTTCCTTAATTTTTTCTAAAAAGGGATTCAATTCGATTTTTTCATACAGATCTACATAACCTAACCCTGAGATTGGTTCCCCCAGAACAAATAGAACCCTATCTAAAACCAATCTATTCATCTCAGCCTTCTCCATAAGATCCTAGACCTAGGGAAACGTTATGGGGAGGAAAATAGCTTGATGAAAAGAGTCACTTCTATTAATAATTTTTCTGTTGATGTTGTGCAGAATTATAACCACCCATTAAACACATTTTTATGCAAAATACACCAGAGTTGCTTTCCAAGAGGTGTTGAATGTTCCTGACCGGTCAAGTCTCAGACTTAAATCTGCTTTAAAAAAATAAAATAAAATTAAATTAAAAGAATCAAACACACAGTTTAAATATCACTGTCCATCGATGATCGCCATACAAATTTACTGCGTCTGAGCAATTGTGACAAAAAAGATGGATATATGATGCCCTAATAGTTGTGCAAAGTTGGTAAAATATTTATAAAAATTATTCACAGCTGTAATGGCTACCAAAGGTGCTTCCACCAAGTATTAACTCAGGGGGGTGGAGACTTATCCAATTATGATATTTCAGGGGAGGTGTTTCTTAATTTGTAACATTTTCAAAAAACTTTCTTTCACTTTGAAAATTTGTTGTAAGTTGTGTAGATTTTTAAAAATAATTAAGTCAGTAAACTTTAAAAAATAAAGTTTCTATAGGTGTATTGCTGAAAGGGTCTATTTCCATGAAACTGGAAACGTTGTGTGTCTTGGAGTTTAAATTAAATTAATCCTAAGCATGAATGCTTTCTGAGTTGAATTAAGAGGTCTGCAGTCTCAATCATGTTAGAGGTTGGAGGCAAGCCCCCGCCCAGCTGGGCCTTCTCTGTAATAAGATCTGTCAGAGGAAGCAGATCCACCTGTAGGTCGCAGCACGTTGAGCGCTGACTGGGCAGGCTCCAGTGTAATGGCAACAGTACATTAGAGCTTATCACATTTAGCCAAAGTGGGCCTCTGCGTTTAGCAGGAAGGTGACCTCACTGGGGATAGCATCAGTGGGCCAGTGTCCCCGCTATGATATGAGGTGTGATGCTGGCATTTGGTGGCAAGGGTTAGGGCCATGGGCTAGAGCAGGGGGAAGCATGTTTTTCCAGCTGACCAGACCTCCCATTGCCACATGAAAGAGCCTGCTGAGAACACAATGCATTTAACAGTACTCAGCGTATCAACAACAATTGGCTTCTATTCTTGGAGCTCCTAGCATGCTCAACCAGTCCCTTATCACTGAGCAAAAATGCATCTCTCTTTTATAAACACATCCTCCTCATTTCCTGCCTTCTGAACACAAGAGGTTGAATGCAACTTCTGGGGCTCAGCAGTCAATTATCAGACAATTAACCCATTATAATTGCAGGGGAGTTAATACATTTAATCTCAATCTCTAAGACTTTTCAGTCAAATAGTTATTGATTTATAGGCCTTCGTATTAAGAACATGGGCAGTGCCGAGAAGTTGTTGAAATTATCTTCAAATTAATTTCGGTGAACTTTACTAGATTAAATGGTCTAATAAAGAATCTGAAATAAAATATATCAATGCTTCCTAACATAAAACCAACTAATATAAAAAGAGAAGACAGGAGAGGGAGACAAAGCACTCAATGAGAGTTAATAACAGTTGGCGAGCTCTCCCAACATTGATTGCAAAACACACAGCAATCAGTAATTAAATAGAATAGAGAGTATAAGCCCAGACTTCATCCTGCAAATGTTCTTAAGTAAAAACTAAAAACTGAGTACAGATAGGTGGTGAAAGACAGTTGGGGGAAGAGAAGGATCTTTTTACTGTGTCCTGGGAGAGAACAATGTGTCTAGTGGAGGATGAAAAACAACTTCTGCCACCACATACCAAATCACCCAATTAAAAGGCTAATTCCACAGCAAATCACTTCTTCCAACTCAAATTCTAGAAGATCATCGAAACATGCTTGGTGGTCATCTTCGGTATGTATAATCATATTGTGATCTATTTTCTGGGTTATTGTGGGTGCTAATTGTGAGGTAATTGAATATATGGGGTGAAAAATAAAACTGGCCCATTTTGATAGAGGGCTATAAACAAATCAGATCAAACATCTAACCACAACATTCTTAAAAAGCCTCAAAATCAAGAGCAGCCCTCACATTTCTTACTATGGAGAATTAATGAACCAGTTTGACAAAAAAGGGCATCACATGCACAAAATAGCAAGGCTATAATTTCCTTCCACTATAATAATAATAATAATAAGTGTCCACAATACAGTATGTACACAATATGCATCAAATTTGCAGCTGTGGAAAGCAAAACTAATAGACTCCTAGTCCTATAGGGTCATCAGCTGCCACTGTTTTAGTCACTCTGTGTGACAAGTTAAGTCCAACAAAACTATCAGTAGACTATTCTGTCAGAGAAGAGGCCAAATTGTTTACATTGACATTTCAGAACCACTTCATTTATGCCTTGTCTCATTTGTAATGTGACAGACTCATTCATGTCCAATAGCCTCACTCAACTCACCCATATGGGGTGTGACTGACACACACACACACACACACACACACACACACACACACACACACACACACACACACACACACACACACACACACACACACACACACACACACACACACAGAGAGTTTATTTTGAGGGGGACACATGAAGCGTAAAAGTTGGACAGACTGTGAGCAACACGCTCCTACCTGGGAGTGCTTGAAAAAAGCAGAGATGCGAGTGATATGCAGGCTGAGACATCTCGAGGCGCATCTTGCTCGGTAAATGCTAGCAGTGAAGAACGAGTCATCCTGCCTGGTCCTCGCAGCGAAGGTTCCATGGGTCGACAACACTGTAATCCATAGACACAGGGTCACACATACAGTTACGCTCCTGAGCAACATTGTCCGACAACGGGTGCTGCTTTTTATCCGTTCACTGATCGGGCTACACTGCGTGTTGACTCCGCTGTAGAAACTAAAGAAACTTCAATTATACACTGGGGAGGAGTCAGAACCGCGTGCGCTTTGTGATTGGCGGATACCGTGGTGATTGGCAAATACAGCGAGTGCCTTGTAGCAGGTAGAGGTTATGGACTCGATATCAAGGATTTAGAAATTATGAATTCTATTTGAGTAGATGGTTTGAATGATTTTGTGCTGAAAATCAATTAGGACAATTGCTATGAATAACATTTTTATTCAATGTCACCTCAAATGTATTGAAATATATAGGTTCTATTTTGCTGCATGTACCAGTGGGTAACCTGTCAGGTGTGAAATGGGAAATGTGTTTTTTGCGTATCCCAACTCCCCCTGAAACACTCTCAGAGAGTGGCCTCACAGTCAGGTACTCTATAAGAATGATTGACAGTGACCCTGGAGCAATTAGGGTTAAGTGCCTTGTTCAAGGGCAGATCAACAGATTTTTCATCTTGTCAGCTCAGGGATTCAAGCTAGCAACCTTTTGGTGACTGGGCCAACGCTCTAACCACTAGGCTACCTGCCACCTCATGACATTGTAATACTGCATCATAAACAGGGTAGCCTAGTTTATCAGGTCCACTTGGAAAACCTCTATCCTAGTGTGTGCAATGAGACGTTCAGCAGATCTTAATTATAGACAATCTCTCCAAAACATAAATGGCTCATACATAAGCAACACCATTTATAGGAAGCTCCACATTTCATGTGTGCAGCGGATTGCAGGAAGTATTCGACCTACTGCCACCTACTGATGACACAATACATCAGAAATGCAGAATAGACATGTTGTCTAAACCAAGCCCCCCACATATGGCCCCTGGAAAGCCTGCCAACATATCAGGGAAACCCTTTCCACCAGTCTGTGCCTCACCGTTAAACAGTAGCTTGGAAAAACTCTTCTACCTGGAAAAAATGTAAACCTCCCTAAAACAAATTCCTCAACACGGTCTCCCAAAATTTGGCATTGTTTCATAGCCCAGGGAATGGAGCAAATATGACATGTAGGAAAAGGTTGAAATCTTTGAAGAAGAAGAAAAACAACTTCCATCTTTAAGAAGAAAGTTCCCTAAGGGGTCTACTAGACATTCTTTCTCTGCTGTTCTCAGCTTATGGAGTACTTTCCTGTACACCATTACAGAGGTACTGTAATGAGCTTTTATAAGTGTTGCTCTTAAACAGTCTGCAGAATGGGATCCAAACGGAGACTTACACAATCATTAGATTTTGGCTCAGGTAGCCATGCAGCTCGCCCTAGGCCAGCGATGCTCTGTGCCAAGTACTTCAGCCCTTACCTCGCTCTCTCTAATGAAATGGGTCTGTTAATACGGCCATACAAATACATCCTGGAAAGCATGAGGCTGCCAGTGCCAAGGATGGGGATCACCCCCAAAATACTAGTTTCTGTTTCCAATAACAATGCAGTTTTTATCATTTAAATATTCTATAGCCTCCTGTAGGTTATTAACCCTCTAGACATGTATGCTAGTGTATGATTTGTGATTATAGAAGAGATAAGGCTACCACTTTTCTGATACTGCTGCATGGTGTGTAAACACATCCCCGTGGCTGCAGAACCCCTATCTGAATGGGTGTTCATTTCCCTGGTGGTCCCAGAGCACAATGTAACTTGTGGTGAGAGATCCCTTGCCACTCTTAAAATATTTAAACACGGATGTCTGTGTACCTTAAAAATGGTGTAATGGCTTAATTTTCTGGCTTATTACAGCCATGTGTGGTAGGGGTTTTATGGTGTGTGGTGAAGGAAACACAGTGCCTGTGTGCGGTCCTAATGTCTCCTACAGCCTAGGACACGCATGCATCCCTCCTCCAACCGATTCCAGTGTTTCATTGACTGGGAAAAATCTGCCAATACTGAACTCAGGTCATAAAGCCAGAGTAGGAGCGGAGGTGTTTGTCTGGGCAGAGGTGGAACCTGATTTTTCAGCTACCCACGTCACTGTGTTAATTCACTCCATTAATTACTGTGGGGGTCTCTACTGGCAACTGATGTTTACACACATAAATAAACCAGTGTGTACTTGGCTCAGAAGTCTGAATTCTCTATAATGAGCCATCTATAAGGTAACTACCTAGAAAGTATAAAGACACTGTTTTGTATTGTTGGATATAGAATTTGTATGATTGCCCTGTTGGCATTCTTCTCTAAAAGGAGATGGGTGAGAGCATAATGCTATCATTGCAATCATTGTTTAGAATCTTTGTGTGTTGATATATTCCAGGACAATGTCAACTGAAGCCCATTAACCAGAACTTCCTTTCTAAAATCCTCTAATCCCTGCATCACCTCTGAATGGCCTGACCCTAACCACCACACCCCATGACCTCTGTTCTGACCTCAACCTTTGACCTCAAGCTGTAGACCCATACACAAAATGGTGCCTTAACACAAACAAAATATCAATGGTAAACCAAACACTGAGAATTGATGTGAAGTACCCTAATTTTCTAGTATCTTGGAGATGATTGAGTGTGACATGCCAGGTTGTTATGGGTACACTTCCTTGCCTGCAAAATATGTGGAAATAGTGGTGTTTCATCCAGTTGAGGGCTTCTATATAGGAAACCCTCTGTCAAACTGTCAATCTCACTGAGCATGACTTCTAAGCTGCCGTAGTCTGGTATATTCCACTGGTTGCATTGTCTGCTTTTTTCCCCAGGTTACACAAATATGGGCTTTGACACATGATATGGAAAAAAAACGTTTTTGAATTGATAACAAACCAGCATCCGTTTTCACCCAGTATTGATGTTGTTGAGCGAAGAAGTGCTCAGCACCTATCTTTGATCCCAAAGGCTGCAGGTGTAGTCATTGTTACACACACCTGTGACTGCAGTGGTATGAAGATCAGAAGGGACAAGCATGTACAGGATACTGACTGATGATCAAGAACAAGATAGCTTGTGTTATTTTAGTGAGGTATGGGCAGACTAAGTACATAAGCTGTAAAATACTCTAGTGTTCAAGCAGTAGCCTATACAATGCATGAAACAAAAGCACACAGATTGAAAGTTGCCTGCCTCTATCTATCAAATTAAATGAGGTCATTTCGTTTGTATAGGTTCTGATAGTGATTGTGATCATGTTGATCGTTGCTCTTGTTACTTATCCTGTAAAGTTCACATTTGATTATTTTATAACTAGCATCTTTGGTTATGATTAACTGAAATACATCAAGGTATTAACAGTCCTATGGACCTCCTCACTTTGCCATCTGCCAGTATTCTTCATTGAAGCCCATGTTCAGGTCATACAGACACTGTCAGTCAGTAGCCTAGTCAACACCAACAGTGGTATTATAGATGAGTATCTCTGAACCATAATGGCCTCTGCTACAACCATCACAAACACAATATATAGAGGTCGATGTGGAATGAGTCACACATATCTTATAAACCCAGTGCAATCAAAATTCAAAATGTATGTCCTATGGTACAACAGCTTATAAAACTAACACTGTAAAAGTGTTAAAAACTGTGATCAGTGTTATTTCCTTATAGTTGCTGGGTGATAATACAATCTACACGGGATCTTCTAATCAGTAGGTTTGCATGGGCGGGAATTTCGGCTTTCCATGGTGACATCACCTTGCGGTAAATTGGTTAATAGACTCCCCACTCAGACCAATTCCAGACATTCTTATTAAAATACTTGCTTGAGAAATAGTTTTTTGCTAGAAAGCTATTTTTGCCCATTTTAATGGAAATCTATTACAGTAAGGTACTTAATTGTTACCCAGAAACTGTTTGATATTGATATAAAAACAGCTGTATTGGGCCTTTAACCATAACCCCTCCAATAAATCCAACACTTTCTGTTGTGGAATGAATACAGACCACCTTTACATAGCTGGCTCACCTTTCATTTTCCCTTCTTCCCCCCCAACACTTTCTATATGGTCTCAGAGCAGACAATACTATCTATAGCCATTGCATGATATTCTTCAGCCTACTGCACAGAAAACAGACCATTGGCAAAAGAAAGGGACCATTCCCATACCTCCCATACAAACTATAGGTCTTTCATCGCTACAGATGATCCCTTATTCATCTAAAAGCACGAGATGATTGCACATTGCTGAGGTCTCTGGGATGATATTGAGATACTGTATAAGCTGCTCAAAAGCCAAAAATAACAACAAACATGATGACGTCTCATGGCATCATGAGTGCTAACACCTGGGATGACATCATTACAACAGATGCACGTATATCTTCCAAGTGGAGGCAAGTAGGGCTGAAATGGTGCCATTGAAAACACAAACACTACAGTATCTTAAATTATATAACGGTTAGATCTAGACTCTAGATTCTAGTCTAGTCACGAAATGTATTTAATTCTTGACATGGCGGTTTTATTTCCTACAACCAGGGGGAATCATTTGAGAGAATGTATTTTGGCTTCTTTTGGACCATTTCAATATGCATTGATGACTGTTATCAAGTCCTTGGCAATACTACAGACTTTAATCTTGGTTTATTTTACAGATTTAAAACCCATTACTTAAATTAGTGTCTTTTTTTCCATTGGCCAGATATTCAACTGTGAGAGCTGGCTTCATTTCACGGGGTTCTAATAAATAAACTGAGTATGTCACAATTCCAGTCTTAGGAAATGATTACACTCTCCTCAGACTTACAATGGCCCCTCTCAATTTGGTACAGTAGTCTTTGTTTGTAACTCTAGAGTCTAAACTGGACTTAATAGGCAGTATCTATTCACAAGACTTTCCCATATTCCCTGTGACAATATTTATCCTCTATATGAGGTCGGAAAAACTGTTCAGTGTGAAAGAGTTCTAAACATAGACGCCCTTGGAACATTGTTCTGACAATCACCAGCAGCTCCCTAAACAACACTGCGTTGTGCAGCACTGTAGGCACTCAGATCAGCGTGCTGCTATTCTCATCTCGACCAAAGTGGACAGCTTCCCAAAGTGCTTCCAAAGTGCACAGCTTCATTTAGTTATATCCAATAACTGTAGAATTTAAATATATACTTTAATGTGCTCAATGTATTTTGATTGATGTGTGAGTGTCCCTCAGCGGCAGTCAGCCGGGTAGACAGAGAAACTCAATGTTTATTATTTTGCTGGGTGGGCTAACCTTGACTTGTCCACTCTAGCGTTAGCGCATTTAGTGTCCACTAGATGGCAATGCTGCCACACACAACTTTTGGATGCTGAGACCTCTACTTTGTTTCGTACTTTTTATTTGGAAATAATTATTTCCAGGAGAATATTCAGCATTAATAGTAAACAATGGATAATTACTTTTGTTTTTCTTGTCTGAGGATCATAATGACCAAAATAAGATATATAATTCTAAATGTGTTTTGTTTTCTCTCTCCTTCTCTCTTACACACACACACACACACACACACACACACACACACACACACACACACAACATTTGTATAATGATTTTATGACCTATTTTGCTAGATGATATAATGATAGAACAATGCCAATCATTCTCGTCTCACCTGGTAAAAGATCATCAGGAAGGGCTTGTCAACCTCATATGAATGACCTTTATCATGACGAGATAAATACTGCTTGTCTTTTACTCCAGTCCACCTTACACAACACCTTTCCTCTGCCACATGCAAAATCCCTGGCCCATACCGCATACACCCAGTGTCATTGATATGTATCTTTGTAGGGACTAGGGGATGCAACTCAGTAATTAAGTAGACCCAATGCATACAAACAATCCTGTAAGTAAAGCCAGGTGATAGTGTGGGGTGACAGCTCACTTAGCTGCATTACAACTGTCATTGGCTGCCTGGACTGAGTGGATGGCCCCATTACACTCAATATGCTGACATGACAAAACTGGGCTGAATCCACTGACTACACAGCAGTAACTAGCTATAGCATACATCCCCATCCCCAAGCAAACAATACATTGTCAGTATCAGATCTCCAGTGAGATTTACATTTACTAATTTCTCTCTGTATAAATCATAAATTGTTTAAGAATTATCCAGGCTGTTAGGTGAAAATCATTAACCATATCCGAAGCATTTAGTTGCCCATAGGGGGCATTGTGGAAGGTAAAAACCAGACACTATTGGTTGAAATATGTCATGTTAGTACTGTTTGAGGCTTGCTTTTCTCTTTTATGAAATTGAATCCTGTTTTATGATGTATAAATATCATCAAGGTCTAATAGCATACTAAAACAGGTTTCGTCCTTCACAATGTTGTTATTGGATAGCATTGCGGTGGTGGTACACATTGGTTTGAATTAAAGTTAGGGCAAACTATGGTTTTGAGTGAGCTGTGTCACCTCTGTGGACAGTGAATAAGAACAGAACATTTACATTTCTATTTAGCTACTGAGTGTGAAGGGTGTATCTCCATGGAAACCTGGAATTGCTGACATTTCAACTAGCAGTACCATTAAAGTAATCTGCATTGCACATGCTGGGGCACACTTCATGCTATAGCAAACACATACATACCCTATGACGCCAGTGCTCTTTTCAGACATATTCTATTTTGGCTGTTGAAATCAGAGACAACGTCACCAAATATCATGTCTGGCTGTGGAAAAGGACCTTTAATATTAATTTAGCCTATATTACAATCTAAAAGCGTTTTTATGTTTACTTTCCAACAAGACTATGTATACATGAAATTAATGTCGATATCATTGCAAATATTGGGCTTCATTTAGCCTTTCTGACATTTTCTTGACCCAAGACATCTTGAGCAGTATTAGATTAGTATTATGCACAGATTATGAGTAAACAGACTGCAGTTTGGATACTGATTGTTGTTGTAATAGAGCCAAATAAAGATAGATTTTCTATAAGAGACAACTTCTCAATCATGAAGGGAATCAAGTTGCTTCTCATCCACAGCTATTACCTGTTTTCCACATTCTTTTCTACAATCACAGTACATTAGAATAAATAACCTCCTAGAGACATAAACTGTAATGCCATTCTGTAGCACTTACTGCTTGAGTGCCTGGTGAGGGAGGGGAAGGAGGAGGGAGGAGATGGAGGGAGGAGAGGAGGGGAAGCAGCAGGATCCACAGGTCATCAACCCTTGACCCCTGACCTCAGCCCTTCAATCTCTGACATCTGTCTGCTTTTCCCGCCTTTTCTCTCCCTCTCTCCTTCCCTTTGGTCTGTAAGGAATTTGACTATAGCCAGAAAGAATGCACTGGAGTAACCCTTTGCATTCCTCAGTGTGTGAACATATGTACAGTACCAGTCAAACGTTTGGATAATCATTCAAGGGTTTTTCTTTATTTTTACTATTTTCTACAATGTAGAATAATAGTGAAGACATCAAAACTATGAAATAACACATATGGAATCATATAGTAACCAAAACATTTTGATTATATTTGATATTATTCAAAGTAGCCACACTTTGCCTTGATGACAGCTTTGCACACTCTTGGCATTCTCTCAACCAGCTTCATGAGGAATGCTTTTCCAACAGTCTTGAAGGAGTTCCCACATATGCTGAGCACTTGGTAGCTGCTTTTACTTCACTCTGTGGTCCATCTAATCCCTAACCATCTCAATTGGGTTGAGGTTGGGGGATTGTAGTGGCCAGGTCATCTGATGCAGCACTCCATCCCTCTCCTTCTTGGTCAAGTAGCCCTTACACAGCCTGGGAGGTGTGTTGGGTAATTGTCCTGATTAAAAACAAATGATAATCCCACTAATTCTAAATAAATAACCGACAGTGTCACCAGCAAAGCACCATCACACCTCCTCAATGTTTCAAGGTGGGAACCACACATGCGAAGATCCGTTCACCTACATGTCTCACAAAGACACGGCGGTTGGAACCAAAAATCTCAAATTTGGACTCATCAGAGCAAAGGACGTTGATGTTGAGATGTGAAATATATTTTGATTTGTTTAACAATTTTTTGGTTACTACATGATTCCATATGTGATATTTCATAGTTTTGATGTATTTACTATTATTCTACAATGTAGAAAATAGTCAAAATAAAGATAAATCCTTGAATGACTAGGTGTGTCCAAACTTTTGACTGGTACTGTATATTTTTATTTTTATTTATCCGTTATTTTACCAGGTAAGTTGATTGAGAACACGTTCTCATTTACAGCAACGACCTGGGGAATAGTTACAGGGGAGAGGAGGGGGATGACTGAGCCAATTGTAAACTGGGGTTTCTTAGCTGACCGTGATGGTTTGAGGGCCAGATTGGGAATTTAGCCAGGACACCGGGGTTAACACCCCTACTCTTACGATAAGTGCCATGGGATCTTTAATGACCTCAGAGAGTCAGGACACCCGTTTAAAGTCCCATCCGAAAGACGGCACCCTACACAGGGCAGTGTCCCCAATCACTGCCCTGGGGCATTGGGATTTTAAAAATATATTTCCTCCAGATAAACATCTTAGCAGAGAATTATTGTAGAGCGGCAGGTAGCCTAGTGGTTAAGCGTGTTGAGCCAATAACCCAAAGGTCGCTGGTTTGAATCCCTGAGCCACCCCCATTCTCATCGACAGGGCTGTAGTGGAGCAGGTTGAGAGGTTCAAGTTCCTTGGTGTCCACATCACCAACAAACTATCATGGTCCAAACACACCAAGACAGTCGTGAAGAGGACACGCCTATTCCCCTTCAAGAGACTGGAAAGATTTGGCATCAAAAAGTTCTACAGCTGCACCATCGAGAGCATCTTGACTGGTTGCATCACCGCCTGGTATGGCAACTGCTCTGCCTCCGACCGCAAAGGGAGTGGGGGAGGGGTGGTACAGTGTTACTGAGTACACAAAGCCTTCCATCAGTGGAGTAATATCTAACAAATGACAGAACATATCCCCAATACACACAAATCTAAGTAGGAATGACTTAAGACTATATACATATGGACGAGCGATGTCCGAGCGGAACGGACTAAGATACAGTAGAATAGTACAGAAAAACAGTATATACATATGAGATGAGTAATGCAAGCTATGTATGCATTATTAAGTGAATGAGATACCATAGAATAGTTTAGAAAACAGTATATACACATGACAGGAGTAATGCCAGATATGTAAACATTAAGTGACTAAGATACCGTAGAATAGTATAGATGTCTGCTCCTGCTCCTCCCCTCCGGCGTACGACGTCGCCAGAGTACTAACCACCGGTCCTGGCACTCATCATTACGCACACCTGGCACTCATCATTAATGCGCACCTGTGATGAATCCCAGGACCGGTGGTTAGTACTCTGGCGACGTCGTACGCCGGAGGGGAGGAGCAGGAGCAGACGTGACAATAGAATACAGTATATACATATGAGATGAGTAATGCCAGATATGTAAATATTATTAAAGTGACTAGTTTTCCATTCCTTAAAGTGGCCAGGGATTCCTAGTCTATGCCTATAGGCAGCAGCCTCTAATGTGCTAGTGATGGCTGTTTAAGAGTCTGATGGCCTTGAGATAGAAGCTGTTTTTCAGTCTCTCGGTCTCAGCTTTGACGCACCTGTACTGACCTCGCCTTCTGGATGATAGTGGGGTGAACAGGCAGTGGCTCGGGTGATTGATATCCTTGATGATCTTTTTGGCCTTCCTGTGACATCGGGTGCTGTAGGTGTCCTGTACACCTGTTGTATTCAGCGCATGTGACAAATAAAATGTGATTTTGAGTAGGTGAGACATATCGTCGCTCCGGATAAGGGCATTTGCTAAATGACTAAAATAAATGTAATATGTAAGTATAGATCTATGTAAGAAGAAGGTTGTATACATTTGCAGGGAATTGTGTAGTCATATAAAAAGTATATTCCCTCTGTGAAGTCAAATTTCACATGAAGGTAAACATACTCAAATTCTGTGGCTGAAAATAGCTTTGTTTTTCTTGTACGATGTGTTGCTGTGACTGGAAAATGGGTCTGTATGACATAACAGCACCAAAGAAACCCTAATGCGTCTCCCGCCTGTGTGGCTGCTTGCAGTGGGGGATGGGAGGGATGGGAGTAGGGGAGGGGTGGTTCAGTGTTACTGAGTACACAAAGCCTTTCCTCACACACACACAGACGCACGTGCATGCACTCACAGAGGCATACACATGTGCTGACTCGCGCACACACACTCTAACACACACACACACACACACAGTAGGCTTTTGTGTTGGTGGGTGGATGGTCTTGGCCCTGCCAGACTGACTCACACCCTGCCTGTGCTCGTAATCTCTTTATGGTATGAATAAAGCAGGAGGGCTTGGGAGCTAAATCCAATATGTTGATGGTACTGCAGCACTGTGAGAAACAGAGACACAGCTGGATAATCCCAGCTAGAGGCTGTGCTTTGCCTGAGCTTCCCAGGCCTAATAACAGGCAAACAAGAGTGGTGTGACTATCAGCACCCTTCCCCCAAATCAACATATTACCATCCCCCGCTCTGTGCCGTCTAGAAAGGTCATGTGACCCTCATCAGTCTCCCGGGTTGGGGGAGGGGAAGTAGATTGAACCTGTTCTTTGTTAGGAGGTCAGCCCCAGCTCCATGGCAGGAAGTGCTCTTTACCACACATACACTAATAGCTGTGCACACAGGCTACAAATAAAGCCCAGCTCTAAGAATTGGTGTACTTCAGGGCAGAACACTATAGCCCACTGGACATGTATCTCAGAACACAACATCACCAGAGGCCTGGAGAGTGTGGCTACACGTGCAGATATGAAAAGTCCATGTTTTTGCTAGTTTGACCCATAAATAAGGTAGGCAGGTAGCCTAGTGGTTAGAGCGTTGGGCCAGTAACCGAAAGGTCACTGGTTTGAATACCGAGCTGACAGGGTGAAAAATCTGTTGATGTGCCCTTGAGTAAGGAACTTAACACTAATTTGCTCCAAGGGCGCCATTCTACTATAGCTGACCCTGTAAAACAACACATTTCATTGCACCTATCCGGTGTATGTAAAAATAAATAAGGGGGTTATAATGTAATAAGACAATGTTTAGTTGAATATGATCAAACACTTTTTTAAATCAAATATCAACATAGGCGTACAGAGGCCCATTATCAGCAACCATCACTCCTGTGTTCCAATGGCACATTGTGTTAGCTAATCCAAGTTTATAATTTTTAAAGGCTAATTGATCATTAGAAAATCCTTTTGCAATTATGTTAGCACAGCTGAAAACTGATAATGGGCCTCTGTACGCCTATGTAGATATTCCCTAAAAAATCTGCCGTTTCCAGCTACAATAGTCATTTACAACATTAACAATGTCTATACTGTATTTCTGAGCAATTTTATGTTATTTAAATGGACAAAAAATGTACTTTTCTTTCAAAAACAATGACATTTCTAAGTGGCTACAAACTTTTGAACGGTAGTGTATACTGAACAAAAATGTAAACGCAACATGTAAAGTGTTGGACCTATGTTCCATGAGCTGAAATAAATGATTCCAGAAATGTTCCATACACACAAAAAGCTTTTTTATCTCCAATTTTGTGCACAAATTTGTTTACATCCCTGTTAGTGAGCATTTCTCCTTCGCCAAAATAATCCATCCAGCTGACAAGTGTGCCATATCAAGAAGCTGATTAAACAACATGATCATTACACAGGTGCACCTTGTGCTGGGGACAATAAAAGGCCTATCTAAAATGTTCAGTTGTGTCCCACAACACAATGCCACAGATGTCTCAAGTTTTGAGGGAGTGTGCAATTGGCATGCTGACTGCAGGAATATCCACCTGAGCTGTTACCAGAGAATGTAATGTTGTTTTAGGGAATTTGGCAGTACGTCCAACCAGCCTCGCAACCACAGACCACGTATAACCACGCCAGCCCATGACATTCCCTCCCGGATTCTTCACCTGCGGGATCATCTGAGACCAGCCACCCAGACAGCTGATGAAACTGAGGAGTATTTATGTCTGTAATAAAGCCCTTTTGTGGGGAAAAACTCATTCTTATTGGCTGGGCCTGGCTCCCCAGTGGGTGGGCCTATGCCTTCCCAGGTCCACCCATGGCTGTGGCCCTTCCCAGTCATGTGAAATCCATAAATTAGAGCCTAAGGAATTAATTTCAATTAATTGTTGCATGTAGCGTTTATATTTTTGTTCAGTATACATAGTCATTGAACACTGGTCATAGTAATAATGTTTGCATACTGTTTTACCCACTTCATATGTATATACTGTATTGTAGTCAAGGCCTATCCTATATAATTACTACAATGTTATATTCAAATACTACCAATAATGTCTATACACACAATAATATACATATATATTTATATCCCGGACTCTGACATTGCCTGTTCTAATATTTCAATATTTCTTAATTCCCTTCTTTTTATTTTTGGGATTTACGCGTAATGGTTTGTATTGTCAGGTAGTACTGCACGGTTGGAGCTAGGAACATAAGCATTTCGCTACACCTGCGATAACATCTGCTAAATATGTGTACGCGACCAATTACATTTTATTTTATGATTAAATTACATAATTCTGTAGTCTTTGTGCGCAAATATTCAAGCTCGTACGGTAACCAAAGGAATGTGTCACACCAATGTAGACCTGTAATGATGTCAACTTGTTATTTACTTTCCAAATCTGAATGACTGAGCAAGGCGAAAAGAGAATTAATCAACCACTATGTGACTCGGCAGGCGAAAAATACAGAACTGTGGGGGAGGGGTATTGACCGCTAAGGCCACATACAATGTCGGGTTGCACCATGAAAAGACTTCAGCTGCTGTAGCCCTTTTGTTTGACTAGATCCAACCAACCCAGGGTTTTTGGCCTTCGTGCATTTTAGTAATTTTTAACAAAACTAAGATTATAATGACTGCAATTCTTCAATCTTGGAATTCTGACTAATTTAAAATATATATTTTGGGATTACCGTTTAGCATATTCTTGATTGATGTCGATCTAAAGTAATACATAGGCCCAGTTTGAAATTATATCACAAAATACGTTTTATATTGGGTTGCAATGAAATTAATCAATAATTTATATTAGACTTTTAAAATGTTCAAATGCAATATAAAAAAGACAAGTAGGCTACCAAAGACAATACATTAATCTAGCCACAATGCTCTTTGATTGTAGTTTTGCAGTGACCATGTTCTGAGACCACATGAAGGCCTACATTATGTACAAGGCAATATAATACAAATTACTTTTTTAAACCATAACAAATTGCACAATAAAGGTCAAACAAAGCCATTCACTAGCACTAGTTGCTCTAGCTGTAAAGGAAATTACTTGTGGTCAACATGATAATAACCACATGGTCATTTAGTTACATTTTACTGGAAGGAATTTCATGTTTTAAATAAGCAGGTTTAAGGTCAGGTGCTAGATAGATAGATAGACTGTCATGACCTACAATAAAATAAATTGTAGGTCATGACAGTCTCTCCCCCCCCCCTCCCTCCATTCAAGTCAATTCAAAGGGCATTATTGACATGGGAAACACGTGTTTACATTGTCAAAGCAAGTGGAATAGACAATAAACAAAAAGGGAAATAAACAACAAGGGAAATAATCTCTCTCCCCCCCCCTCTCTCTCTCTCTCTCTCTCTCTCTCTCTCTCTCGATGAGTGTTTGCTGCCGTCTCTTCGTTTCATTCTCAGAATCGCTGGAAACTCTATTCCACACATCCCCAGCGTTATTTAGACGTCAAGCTTCTTTAAACTTTACATCCCACACAAACATTCGCGAGGAAATATATTTTAGACCGTTTATGTTACCTTCGGAACGCAGAGATTGCACCGGTGTTCAGAACTTGAATTATGATAAGCAAAATGGGAGGAAAGTCGTTTCTTGCTCACTGAAGTTGGAGGCTATCCTAGTGGAAGAGGTGGCGGCAAGTCGGCAACACCACGAGCTCACCCTCTGAGAAAGGTAAGTTAAAACTTTCGCTCAAGTTTAATGAATTGTAACATTGTAATTTCATGAATGATACATTGTTGCATGTAATTACTTGCTGAACTTAGTAACACTGTTTATTATGAATCATTTACTGGGTCACATTAATCACTTTACATGTGTATAAATGTTTCCCGAAGGAACATTGTTCTTTATTTGTAATTTTATTATTATATTAGTAGTTACGAGCTAGGCTTATCAAAACCTTGCCCTTTTATTTTGACATAATAGTCGAAATATTGTATATTTGGGCATAAATGAACGCTTTTGTTTTGAACTACAAGACATAAAATGCATAAACTTTTGGTGGCTATTGTTTCCCAGATTTTTTTATTATTAAGTTTGAGTATTTAAAGTTACTTCATCAGTTTTCTTTCTCATATACTCTGCAAACTGTAATGATATTGGCTACATTTAAAGGGTATTGCACATGCTGATAGTTCGCAATGAGTGGGGGAGGGGAAGTTGATTCAATACACCACCAGACGTTGGTTTCACTAGTAAGTAGCCTGCTGCCACGGTTACTTCTTGTTACAGTATCAGTCAAAATGGTGACATTTAGACCATGTACAAAAACAATCTTCACCCTCATGCCTATTCAAGAAATCATTTAGAATGCTAATTGGGCATTAGATTTTACAGTTGGTTTATTTCGTTATGTTTACACATGACATTACATTAATCTTTAAAGAATGATTATACTGACTGTTGGCACTTTATTTCTGAAGGGTATTGGGGAAGCTTCAGGAACAAAGACTGGGAGGTTTGAAAGAGGCATCATCACGTCATGGGATGTAGCCTAGGCCTATATGGCACCACCTCTAACACCTGTTGATCTGGTGATTTATATGGTCGAGCTGTGATTTTTCTAGATCTAGGTCCTTACTTTAGACACAAAATATGGTGATGTAAAGACTACTTGGGCTCTATATTAACGTAAAGTCATTTCCATCCTCCCACTTAAGTTTATGGGATAATGTGCAGACATGTAAGACTTGACAACACCCACCAACATTCTTCAATGTATGGCAACAGTTCACCAGTACAGTGATACTGGAATTATCTTACTCCAACTCCAAATATGATCTTCCAGTAATAAGGAATTTGAACTAATAAAAGTGTAGAATCCCACAACAAAAATGAGCTCGTTGTGCCTGTGTCCACTAGTTTGGTTGTAGATTAAACCAAATGAGTCATAAAAAACAACTGGTTTAGTGCCATCTATTAAAAGAACAATAGGGGTGTATTATAGCGTAATTGCTTGTCCTCGACGACTCGAGGCTTTTCCATTTGTTGAATTCTACAAGCTATTAGAGAGTGGTAATGTTGGAACCCATTAGTAAGCTATGGCTGTGTGAACCTTGGTAGAATGGCACCGTGTTGGACATGGAGAGGTAACAGTGAGTGGTAACAGCAATGCTAAATCTCCATGATATCTGAATTGGTTTATGCCTCAGTGAACATTCTGTTCTGGGAGATTGTATTGTGATTTTTCTTCTGATAGGCTGTTTCAGAAGACTCAGATAGTTTATACTTGAGTGTCTCAGCGTTCTAGGGGTATATGTCTACTGAAGGTTCAGTGAGCTTGTTTGAAATGACACTACACCTTTTGGCTTTAGTGTTTGTTGACTGTGTGTGTTCATGTTATAAATGAGCTCCAGGGCAATGATACAGTTTATGTTTCAGATGTAATCTTTGTCCTCAGTCAGGATGTAGTTTTTTTTTACAATTACATTTTTCATTTGTTCAAATAGACAAGTTTTACATGTAAAAGAAACATTCATTGACGAACAAGAGAAAGCACCCTAACACATAAAAGGTAGCCTATTACCCTCCATGGCATGGACCAATAACACAAACCCTCCAGTCTCCAATGTCCCACACTATAGGTTAATGGTCATTTAGACATTCTCCTTCAGACAGTAGTTGTTTCATTTGGGTACACATTTTTTAAATTTCGTTACAAATGTGTTGGTTACCTCTTTCTGCAGGAGATAGAGGTTATTTTCTGTCAAACTCCCATTTGTTCACAGCAGTGCTTCATTCCCCATACACCAGCAGTACCTGAAATTAGCCCCACATACAGAAATCCCATGTGAAAACAACCACTCTCAATCTCAGCATTTGTCCAAATGTTTATGCAGCAATATTTATTCCTAATAGAACATGGGAGGAGAGATGGCAAGCCCTCCCTTCTAGAGGGGTTTATTAAGGTTCACGTGGGCCACCAGTGTTGGCAGGCCAATACATTACATAGAAGTAACACTCATTGCAGTACAGCCTTTTTCAAGACTACAGCTATTTATTTGGGACCAGGGGTGGCTGTGCCTTTATGACCTTACAATTGTGTTCAGGCTAGGCTATAGAGACAAGTTGGAGGTCTGTCCAGAGTGGACCGGAGGCCTGAACAGAAACCTCGATGTACATGTTGATATGGCAACTGCTCTCTTGCTCGCTGCAGCTGCAAACCAATGTCTATTCTCGGACCTAAACTGTAATGATTGTTAGAGCCCTTGTTTGAAAGCTGTAGAATCGAGATACCCCCCCCCCCCCCTCCATTCTGCTCCTGTTAAAGCACTAAAGTAATTGATGCATATCCAATCAGTTATGCTGTGAGTTGTGTAAGCGAGCATATAGGATATGTATGTATATACAGTACCAGTCCAAAGTTTGGACAAACCTACTCATTCTAGGGTTTTTCTTTATTTTTAGTATTTTCTACATTGTAGAATAGTGAAGACATCAAAACTGTGAAATAACACAAATGGAATCCTGTACTAACCAAAAAAGTGTTAAACCAATCAAAATATATTTGAGATTCTTCAAAGTAGCCACCCTTTGCCTTGATAACAGCTTTGCACACTCTTGGCTTTCTCTCAACCACCTTCACGGGGTAGTCACCTGGAATGCATTTCAATTAACAGGTGTTCCTTGTTAAAAGTTAATTTGTTGAATTTCTTTCCTTCTTAATGTGTTTGAGCCAATCAGTTGTATTGTGACAAGGTAGGGGTGATATACAGAAGATAGCCCTATTTGGTAAAAGACCAAGTCCATATTATGGCAAGAACAGCTCAAACAAGCAAAGAGAATTAACAGTCCATCATTACTTTAAAGACATGAAGGTCAGTCAATCTGGAAAATGTCAAGAACTTTGAAAGTTTCTCAAGTGCAGTCGCATAAACCATCAAGTGCTATGATGAAACTGGGTCTCATGAGGACCGCCACAGGAAAGGAAGACCCAGAGTTACCTCTGCTGCAGAGGATAAGTTCATTAGAGTTACCAGCCTCAGAAATTGTAGCCCAAATAAATGCTTCACAGAGTTCAAGTAACAGACACATCTCAACATCAACTGTTCAGAGGAGACTGTGTGAATCAGGCCTACATGGCCAAGTTGCTGCAATGAAACAACTACTAAAGGACAACAATAAGAAGAAGAGACTTCCTTGGGCCAAGAAACACAAGCAATGGACATTAGAGCAGTGGAAATCTGTCCTTTGGTCTGATGAGTCCAAATATGAGATTTTTGTTTCCAACCGCCATGTCTTTGTGAGATGCAGAGTAGCTGAATGGATGATCTCCGCATTTGTGGTTCCCACCGTGAAGCATGAAGGAGGTGGTGTGGGGGTGCTTTGCTGGTGACACTATCTGTGATTTATTTAGAATTCAAGGCACACTTAACATGCATGGCTACCACAGCATTCTGCAGCAATACGCCATTCCCATCTGGTTCGCACTTAGTGGGACTATCATTTGTTTCTCAACAGGACAATGACCCAACACACCTCCAGGCTGGGTAAGGGCTATTTGACCAAGAAGGAGAGTGATGGAGTGCTGCATCAGATGATCTGATCTCCGCAATCACCCGACCTCAACCCAATTGAGATGGTTTGGGATGAGTTGGTCCGCAGAGTGAAGGAAAAGCAGCCAACAAGTGCTCTGCATATGTGGGAACTCCTTCAAGACTGTTGGAAAAGCATTCCAGGTGAAGCTGGTTGAGAAAATGCCAAGAATGTGCAAAGCTGTCATCAAGGCAAAGGGTGGCTACTTTGAAGAATCTCAAATCTCAAATATATTTAGATTTTTTAAACACTTTTTTGGTTACTAGATGATTCCATGTGTTATTTAATAGTTTTGATGTCATCACTATTATTCTACAATGTAGAAAATAGTACAAATAAAGACAAATATTTGAATGAGTAGGTGTGTTCAAACTTTTGACTGGTACTGTGTGCCGTGTGTGTGTCATAAAAAAAAGAAAGCAAGAGATTTGTGTGAGGGGAAATACAGAGGAATTCATATTCACATTTAAACACACACTGCAAAGTATGGTTTAGATTTGTTTGTTGACCAATATCACAGTGTAATTGGGTGGCATTTACTGTGAACTCATGATACAATTACAGCATCCGAAAGGAATTCCCAATATGTGTGACATTGTATTGTCCCCAATGAGTTGTGAAGTTGTTTTTAGTGTGAAAAAAAAAGTCTGCGGTGTGTCCCTTCTCTAGTATTCTATTGCTGTATTTTTTTCTTGAGAATCTTTTGTTTGTTGTGAATAGTCACCCTTGAATCATTACTGTATGTCAGTTTCTATTTTTTAGGAATTAGTGTCTTAGACATTTGATTGGAGAGTATATGTTGGAGCTCAGAGAATAAAAATATCACTGTACCCTGCGATTACATCTTGGTAATTTCTCTATTCCAAGCTGTTAAATATTGCTGTGCATGTGACAATTTTTTTTATGTTACATTTATTTAACTTGGCAAGTCAGTGACGGCCTACACCAGCCAAACCCTAACGCGGACGATGCTGGGCCAGTTGTGCACCGCCTTATGGGACTCCCAATCACGGCCAGTTGTGATTCAGCCTGGAATCGAACCAGGGTCTGTAGTGACACCTCAAGCACTGAGATGCAGTGACTTAGACCGCTGCGCCACTCGGGAGCCCAAAAATCTAATCTACTGTAAATCTATCATTAACCAAAGTCCAGTGTATTTTTTCTAGCAATGGGACATAGTCACTGCAGTTAAAAGAAGATAACATTGAAGTTAATAATTCATGGTGTTAGTTGTAATGATTTCTGATGCTCGAAGTTTGTTTGTGTTGATCATCCGTCTGCTCTTGGCCATGGCCAAACTCTGTCTGTTAAGGTTATCATGTTTCCAGGATAACCCTGTCCTTGAATAGTGGCTCTGGAATGGATCCCAAACATTCATGTGTAGGATGCCAGAGATAGTCTACCTCAGTTAGTTGTTATCTCTGCCATTTCCTGCCGTTTGTAGTTTGAAACAGCCATACGCTCTCATAATGATACCACTGGAGGTTCTGAGAGGTTGACTAACACCTAGACACTGTGACAAGTAATACAGACTTTGTCTTGTATCTGAATTCACGGCCCTACCATTTTAACTTACATTTACATTACATTTAAGTCATTTAGCAGACGCTCTTATCCAGAGCGACTTACAAATTGGTGCATTCACCTTATGATATCCAGTGGAACAACCACTTTACAATAGTGCATCTAACTCTTTTAAGGGGGGGGGGGGTTAGAAGGATTACTTTATCCTATCCTAGGTATTCCTTAAAGAGGTGGGGTTTCAGGTGTCTCCGGAAGGTGGTGATTGACTCCGCTGACCTGGCGTCGTGAGGGAGTTTGTTCCACCATTGGGGTGCCAGAGCAGCGAACAGTTTTGACTGGGCTGAGCGGGAACTGTACTTCCTCAGAGGTAGGGAGGCGAGCAGGCCAGAGGTGGATGAACGCAGTGCCCTTGTTTGGGTGTAGGGCCTGATCAGAGCCTGAAGGTACGGAGGCCAACTTCTTCAGTCAACTTCTCAGAAAAAGCTGTTTGGTTGAGATCTGAGATCATTTTTATTCCTTAGATATCTTAAACCCACACCTTGTGATAAGCTAAATGGTAAAGTAATAACCAAATGCAAGCGGTTCCTCTACCATGGTGGCGTAGACTAGGGCACTCGGCCAAACCAGCTATTGGCAGCGTGGAGGTCCTATATAAATAGCTCTGCGTTTGAATAGATAGTTGTAAATCATTACAGGAAGCCTTGGTTTAATGATTAAGCGGGCAGAAAAGTCACTTTCAGTGGAGGTGTATCCTTCCTAAGTCCTTGTTTCAATGAAAAAGAAAGCACTTGAATAAGGAGAATTTTAGACATGTTGGCAAGCCTAACAAGCAATTTGTTTAGACTTAGGAATATTGCGTACACATAGGCTAGTAGCTTTATGATTAAGTTTGGGTTTCTTCTCTGGGTCCTATGTTGGCATTATTGGCAATTTACATAAAGGTTGAATGTTGAATAGCTTGTGATTGATTATGAGCCTGTGATGTCACCATCCCCAAGTGTTTTTACCCACTGTGGTGATGAGTTGGGCAAAGTTGTAAGGGACAGAGAGGAAGATGTTCAAGAGGAAGTAGGAGGATAGGGAGAATTTATTGATTTTGACACTGATCTATAAAGGCGGGGGTACATGTCTGCAATAAACTGTGAAAACTGCATAGAACGGTGTTCTAGTCATAAGAGCCAATATCACTCATCTTCAGCCTGTCTAGGCAGTGTTGAGAAGTATCTCCCATGCATATATCTTTTTGCCTAAGTCTTGGATTAATGGGTTTGGATATATGCACCAATGTCACTCAGGCTTTATGTTACGGTGTTCATGCTTTACAACATGTGAGTCAGAGAATGGGTTGGAATGATGGTCATGCCCAGTATTTCCATGGACTGTTACTTCTTGCCTGTCTGACCCTGGTGCAATAAAGGCTCTGTGGGGGTCTAAAGGTGTCAGCATGCTTCAGTTTGGCTGGCGCCTAGCCAAACCTGGCTAACCAAACGAGTGTGCTCTCATATTCCCTTAAAATATCTTCACTTGAAAAATGAGAAAAGCGGCAATAGTACTGTTTGTCCGTTTTGAGACGCCGTAGCCAGTATACATTTCCTCAAAATAGTCAGAATTAATCTAAGATAACTCATGAAATCTGTCATTTAATTTTACGTTTTTACTGAGGAGATCTTAGTCGGGCAATTTTACATCTAAGATGTTTGGTGCAATATTTCTCAACAAATTTTTTTGCATGGAAATTAGTTGTCTCGTTGACTGACAACAAAGACTTTATTGAAGAATCCCTACTGTTGACCAGTTACCAATGAAGGGGCGTAGACTTCGGCTCCGAACTTTTGCTTGCCTCCAGAATTTTTTTGTGTGCCCGAACAGCCCAAAAACAACCTTGCCAATGACCAAACAAATAAAATGCAGTCATAATATATGCATGCATGGCTTAAATAATACATGTTTTACCGAAATTACATTGCATTTCCTATTCTCTAAATCAGGCTGTCGTATTTGTGTATAGAGTTATTATCCTACCCATGTTAGATTACGGAGACATAATCTATAGATCGGCAGGTAATGGTGCTCTCGAGCTAGATTCTTTACCATGCGGCCATCAGATTTGCCACCAATGCTCCTTATAGTACACATACTCTTCTGTAAACTGGTCATCTCTGTATACCTGTTGCAAGACCCACTGGTTGATGCTTATTTATAAAACCCTCTTAGGTCTCACTCCCCCCTATCTCAGATATCATCTACTGCAGCCCTCATCCTGCACATACAACACCCGTTTTGCCAGTCACATTCTGTTAAAGGTCCCCAAAGCGCACACATCCCTGGGTCGCTCGTCTTTCCAGTACGCTGCAGCTAGCCACTGGAACAAGCTGCAACAAACACTCAAACTGGAAAGTTTTATCTCAATCTCTTCATTCAAACTCAATCATGGACACTCTTACTGACAGTTGTAGCTGCTTTGTGTGATGTATTACCTCTACCTTCTTGCCCTTTGTGCTGTTGTCTGTGCCCAATAATGTTTGTACCCTGTTTTGTGCTGCTACTATGTTGTGTTGCTACCATGTTGTCATGTTGTGTTGCTACCATGCTGTGTTGTCATGTGTTGCTGCCATGCTATGTTGTTGTCTTAGGTATCTCTTTATGTAGTGTTGTCTCTCTTGTGATGTTTTGTCCTATATTTTGATTTAATATATATATTTTTTTTAATCCCATCCCCCGACCCGCAGGAGGCCTTTTCCTTTTGGTAGGCCGTCATTGTAAATCAGAATTTGTTCTTAACTGACTTGCCTAGTAAAATGAATAATAAATAAAACATTAAAGCAAGCTATTGGCTCCATACAATCAATAGTCTAGTCTACTCATGGACGAAGGTGTCTGTCGCCAATCACGTACTGTTATGAGAATCATGGAGATGTGTACCAATAGGCCATCACTGGTTCTGTCAGACAGCCATCTCTTTCAGGGACATGATGGAGTGAATGGCTATTGGATAATCTAATCATAAACACTGCAGTCAGGAATTTCTGTCCTGTTGTCAGATTTGCATGCATGTATTTACAGGCTATGAAATATTTAAAGCTTGTGATATAGCGTGAATGGTACCGGTTGATCCACACAGCCTGTATAGAGGATAATAGTGATGGGATAAAAATTGATACACTAGAGTATCACAATATTATTTTTGACGATATTATATAGATTATATGACTCCAAGTATCAATTCTCAAAAAAAAAAATAGAATTGCAATAATAAAATACCAGTATCGAATCGCAATACATATAGAATCGTGAGAATCGCAATACATATCAGCACCTAGGTATTGGGAGATTCCTGGCAATTCTCAGCCCTAGAGGAGGATGGATCAAGATTACAAGGTTTATTCCACAACGCTGTAATTGCCCTGGTCGTTCTGCTGTCAGAACCATTCTACTATTCTGGTTCTCCCTCGGTTGCTCTGGTAAATGCCAAGAGTCTAAAAATATTGTCACCGGTAGACCTATGCGATGCTAAACAGTGGATTTTGAGTGTAGCGGATCATAGGTCATGTTCATAATGATAAGTCATGATGAATCCCTTCAATTTGCCTAAGTATCTGTCTCTATCCCATGTGTTCTCCAGGGAGCCACAAAATAAAGGTTATAGATAACTCAGGATAAGGTTTCAAAGGGGGGGGTATTTTACTGAAAACTTGCGAAGTTGACGAGTAAACTACTGGAATTTTGCTATCATTCAAGGATTTTATGTTATCTATCAAAAGACTTCATGTGGCTCGTTTGGGTTCTTCAGATTATCACGTGTCTGTAATTTTCTCTGGACCTCTCTCTGGCCTTATCACATGTAAAATATATGAAATAATTAAATCAGATTAAAAAATAGAATGACAAAGCTGTCAAACATTATCCTAAATATAAACCATCAACTTAGTGAAAACCATTGGTGTTTTAAAGAAGGATTTTAAGCCTTGAGACATGGATTGTGTATGTGTGCCATTCCGAGGGTGAATAGGCAGGAAAAAATATAAGTGCCTTTTGAACAGCGTATGGTAGTAGGTGCCAGGCGCACCGGTTTGAGTGTGTCAAGAACTGCAATGGTGCTGGGTTTCCCGTATGTATCAAGAATGGTCCACCACCAAAAGGACATCCAGCCAACTTGACACAACTGTGGGAAGCATTGAGCTAGCATCCCCATGGAACGCTTTCGACACCTTGTAGAGTCCATGCCCCGACGAATTGAGGCTGTTCTGAGGGCAAAAAGGGTGGATGTAACTCAATATTAGGAAGGTGTTCCTAATGTTTGGTATACTCAGTTTGGCCAACATTTTTATTATGATTATACAAACTCGATCTTTGGCATAAATGCAGAAATGATGTCAATGGTCAATATGCATGAAAGTTCAAGCAAGTCGTGTATGGATTCTATCCTGTCCTGTGTGATCTTGTGTAGGACGCAAAAGAACTAGGGCAAAGTTAGTCACTGGTGGTTGAAAAGCTGCCAGCTGAAATGATGCTTTGATATTACTATTCACTGTACTACTCAATAAATTACGCCCTCTAAGTCCCTGATGTAGACCTACTACATCCCTTTAGATTTTACAACCCATGTAACCCTTCAATATTAAAACTACAGAAACACAGTCATCTTCAAACTGTTGTCAGTAAGTCACCTCTATCCAAGCAGGCAGGTGTGGGAGAAGTGGTTTCCCCTAGAGACAGTAGTGCTACCATCCCCCAGTCCCCACAGTTTCCCTCCAAGCCCACACCGCCTGTCGTTGAGTGAGTCATTGAGAAAGGCAGACAGTGATGCAGAAGTACTTGTTGTGACTACCTGATTGTGGCATCATTAGTTATCCTTCCCTACCCCCTATCTCTCTCTCTTCCCCCAATGGTCAGGCGAGACTGCAGCCCAACCAAAGGCGGATTTTACTCATCAGAGCAGTTCAAGAGAAAATGGCTGCTGTTTCCAGGTCTTGTTTGCACATCTGTCAGGAGGTGACTGTACAGGAGAAAATGGGGTCCTTGGCATGTTGGTGTAGAATGTGCCTTCCTCTCTTTTTTGTAAACCTCTTTTTTCTCTCAATTTTGTAGTGTCCTGTTTTTCTACATCAAACACTTTCAAAACCTACACACACTACAGCCAGGCATTTTTCTTAGCTTTACTGTCTTTGTGTTTTATCTCTGAATACATTGATGGCATGATGTCTTATAGCTTATGTCAGGATTTATTCTTTACTTTTACACTTAATTTCTCTTCATATTGGACACTTTGTTGTGGTTGATAAAAATGTTTGGAAATAAGGATACATTTGTATTTTGCAAGGGTTTTGTGTGTTTTC
This sequence comes from Salvelinus alpinus, assembly GCF_045679555.1. Classification (NCBI taxonomy): domain Eukaryota; kingdom Metazoa; phylum Chordata; class Actinopteri; order Salmoniformes; family Salmonidae; genus Salvelinus; species Salvelinus alpinus. The sequence goes on from NC_092099.1 coordinate 30,529,869, forward strand.
TCAACAATGTTTGGACGTGGCTGTGTTTTCTATTTCTTCAGTATATATCCAATCAGACTTCTCTAATCTGAGAGAGCATATTGCTCTGTACGTGAGTTTCACACCACAAACCATCCACATCCATTTTTAGGATAGACAGCAAAAATTTGCATTTGCGACTTATTACATCCACTCATGGTGACCTTATCATGAAGACTTACCACAGCTTCCCCGGCTTGTAGGTTGTCTGTTTGTTAGATCTAGGAGTATAGTTAAAGCAGTTCATATTTTTACAGTATGAATTTAAGTGGCTGGCATTCCTGTTTGTAGTGCACCAGTGTGGTTATCTACCATCAGTTGACCCTTCCCCAAATTTTAAACCTCACAGTTGGAGAGGGTAAGACATCTGACCTTAGATCAGTGTGCTGGAATGACTGGACGTGTTTGTGGAAACACTGCAATAAATACAGTTTTGAATGGGCTGGAACACTCATGAAATGCTTATATGACAGCAACTCAATTTTGGTTTGAGTCCTGAGATCTTTTTGGTTAAGCCATTTTACCTGTTGCAATGTGTTTACTTACATGGACATTCAACCTGATGTGGTGCTTTTTCCAATGACTGTTTTTTCAAACAATGCTAACATGTTCATACAAACGGCAGCCTACAGACTCACACAAACATCGACGACATCACACCTGCCCAGATCCACCTGCTCACACCCCCATCTCCAATGCCCGCATCACACTCTCCACCACATGGTGTCAATCTGCACCATTTTGTTTCTCTCTGTCACCCACGCACTTTCAACATTTAGATAATAAAGCATTTGACCTTTCCATTGTGTTAACGATGGAGGATTGGTTGATTTCCAGTTAAATATATGTTTTTTCAACATGATTGACAAAGGTATCGTCCAACCCATCGTGTATATCACTGCACCCATATATGCCATGTCTTGAAATATGCAGACAGATGGATTAAAAGTACATTTACATAGTAATACTTCTGACAGCCAGCTTTCTAACTCTGCCCATAATGTTTTTGGACTTTATAGAATTCCCAGATGGGATGGATTATTGAGACATTGTTAGTTTTACACTCAAGACATGACTCGGTTATTGTATAATAAATTCTATACATTAGTTTACACTGAATTAAGTGTACATTTTAGTTAACTAATGTCATTAGTTATGTTCCAACATTCCCTCCATCTTGTGCCAGTATCAGTTATTTTTAAGTCTTAGTTCCAATAGTTTAGATATTTTTCTAAGAGATTGTCAGTTGGATAGGCTCTCTGCAAGGTTTTGTGTAGCTTACCTATCATATGAATATCCTTATCTGATTCAAATAGGATTCCCTCAAGATTGCTCTGATGTCCACACGATTTCACACAAAAAAAAAATGGAGTTATGAAACTTAAGTATTCATGTATTTGAAAATATCTACTTTGGTCAGTCAAATTGCTTTTTAATTCTGTCATGGAAATAAATGTGTTTCCTATTATCAGGTAATTTATGTTTTTATGCCTTTAGTTTTCCATGTGAATTCTGAAAAGCTATCCAAGGATTGTTCTTTTCCAATGAGTTTCTAATGGCTCAGGCAGCTAGTATAGATGCAATTTGGTTCATAGCAACTACCAGTTAATTGGACATCCAGTTAAATTGTGTTGTACTTTGACCACAGCCTCAAGCATAACACTCAGTTACAACCTAAACACCGTAGCCTGGATGAATGAATGACTGGATGGTTGCTGCTGTTGTACTTTGACAGTAAAGTAATCCCCTTTACTGTGCAGTAAACATGCTAATGATTTCCCTAATGAGTCACAGGGCTGACCACCACTGGGAAGCTCATCACTGCCCAGTGGGATGTCCATTTGTCTTCTACTGCAGTGTAAGTCAAGTCCTGGGATATGCTATTGAGGCTATATGCAATTGCTTGGGAACGGTGTGAATGCGTGCATCAAACTAGGACAACCATTTGAACAAGACAAATGTACTTGAAATGGATCTGACGAGAGGCACTACACTATAGTACATTTTGTATGTACCTGATGTACACTTATTACAACCAGTTATGTTTCTTACCAGCTGTTTATGCTGTAATACTTTTTTACGACCAAATCTGTCATTTGGATGTAAGTGGCATGTTATAACCCAACACATTTAAATTGTGTCATTTTTCTAACTTTATCCGCAATGTTAGATTTGTGCAACTGAAGCTGTTTCCTATGCAGAGCTGTGCAGGCCGGGGGTGTCCATATATTTTACCGACACACCTGTGTTGTACAGCTGCGTAGGGGAAATGGTTCAAATCGCATAAAATGGAATATAACATTGCGGATAAAGTTTGGTATGACACAATTTCATGTGTACAACATCTAAAGACCTGCATCACTATACTGAGAGCGTGTCTGTTTTTCAAAGCACTTTGTTTGTTTTTTGTTCATTTGTTATTTTAGCGCCCATACTGCAGAATAATGATGCGGAAGTCAATTGCTGGTTGGGGTAAGTTTCTCAAAAACAAGTGAAATCCCCACAAAGTGTATTACATGTAGGTTACATCTAAAATACAGATTTGGTTGTAAAAAAAGTGAACTTCTCTTTTAATGTCCATTCACCCTCAGGGAATAAACTCAGTCTCATGCAATCTCTTTGGAGAACATTGGAAAGCAATCTTGATTGGTGGGATGTAGGGTTCTATAATGAGCTGATAAATGTAATCCTTATCCTACATGTGGTATTAGAGCCCTGAAGCGTATGGGAATTCCCATGTAAAAAGCCCTATGATCACCAACTTGAAGTTCATAGGAGAACATCAAATTTGGAGTAAAATGAAAGCTAAGTGTCTATATTTGAGAAATTAAGACATATATATACATTTTTCAACCATGTTCCATCCTACAAATTAGGAATAAGCAATGGCTTTGATTTCGGGTCAAATATGGTTAAAGGGGTCTTAGAAGACATCTATCAGTATAATTTACTATATTGTACTGTGCTGAACTATGTTATACATGCTGTGCTGTGATGTCCAAACTTGTGAAACATAGATGGACCGGACCAACCAAATTGGTCTTGTTTTTAAATTTAACCTTTATTTAACTAGGCAAGTAAGTAAAGAACAAATTTTTATTTACAATGATGGCCTACCGGGGAAGAGTGGGTAAACTGCTTTGTTCAGAGGCAGAATGATAAATTTTTTCCTTGTCAGCTTGGGATTTGATCCAGCAACCTTTCGGTTAATGGCCCAACCACTAGGCTACCTGCCACCCCAGGTATCCTAATAATAATAACCAGAGTGTAGAATTATACCCAAAAATGCAAAGGAGGATATTAAAATCTTCTACCTTTGTGTACCTATTAAGGATACATCCCCATGAAGAGAATAATATTCATAATTATGCATTTCTGTGTAGTACAGATCAGTGACCCATGTCGTTCTGTTACCATCCCTCTTACTGTTTTCATCCACTTCACTTACTGTAGTTCAATAACCAAAATAGATTTGTTCAAACTCAAGGTGTCATCATAGCGGACACCCCCTTCTTTCTGCAGAAATAGACATTTAAGAGTTTTTGGAAAACATGGTCACATAAAAAACCAGAGGAAGATTTTACCTTCATTCTGTTACCTAACTTTGCATCTGCACTGTTCTTGAGTAAATGTGTTTTTGTAAAATGTATGGAAATTGTCCCTTTGCATAGAGTTGTATGGTTTGTTTAACTTTGCAATCAATGGCTTTTGTTTGGCATTCTTTTAAAGTGAAAAATTGCAGTCTCATTCTGTTACTTTGGAATTGCCTATGTAGATTGTGTACCGAAAGATATGTTCTTCCAATGATACTGTATCATAGCTGATACTCAAGTCAGTTTACATAGAATTATGATACCCAACGGATAACATTTTCAAATACGCACAAAAAGCTTATTTCTCTCAAATGTTGTGCACAAATTTGTTTACATCCCTGTTAGGAGCATTTCTCCTTTGCCAAGATAATCCATCCACCTGACAGGTGTGGCATATCAAGAAGCTGATTAAACGGCATAATCATTACACAGGTGCACCGTGTGACAATAAAAGGCCACTCTAAAATGTGCATATGTCTCAAGTTGAGGGGGCATGCAATTGGCATGTTGACTGCAGGACTGTCCCAACAGTCCTGTTAATTTCTCTACCATAAGCCACCTCCAACGTTGTTTTAGAGTATTTGGGAGTACATCCAACTGGTCTCACAATCGCAGACCACGAGTAACCACACCAGCCCAAGACCTTCACATCCGTCTTTTTCAACTTCGGGATTGTCTGAGGAGGGGGATGGGGGATGCTGAGAAGTATTTCTGTCTGTAATAAAGCCCTTTTGTGGGGAAAAACTAATTCTGATTGGCTGGGCCTGGCTCCCCAGTGGGTGGGCCTATGCCCTCCCAGGCCCACCCATGGCTGCATCCCTGCCCAGTCATGTGAAATCCATAGATTAGGGCCTGATTAAATTATTTAAATTGACAGATTTATTTCTATGAACTGTAACTCAGTAAACTTTTTGAAATTGTTGCATGTTGTGTGTTCTATTTTGTTCAGTATAATTATGTTTCCAGTTGTTGTGGGGGTGGCGGCCATGGGAGCAGCGTCTCGCAGCTTTGATACAGATATGCCTTCCCTTCTAGCCAGACCCTGCTTGTTATCTAATTAGCCCAAAGAGAAGCAGTTTAGTGGGTTGGCATTGAGCTCTGCAGGCTCTGCAGGCCACCCAAAGTATCACACAAAGGCTTAGCTTAACTAGAACGAAGAAAAAAACTTGTTCCAGCTTTGGTGTTTGTTGTACTTTTTAAAATGTATAATACGTTATTGATCATATTTAAATGTATTGCATTTTGGGTTTTATGATACTCTAAATCAAGCAATGCTTCTCATTCAATAACATGTGGTATGATTATGTATTCATGGAACGCCATAAGGGGAGATTGATTCTCACACCAGCTCCAAATCATAGCACCATCTCTTTTTTTGGGGAGGAAAATTAATGTGAACATTCACACTTAGCCAATATTGGTGGTTATTTCATTTGAGCGCTGCATGTCTGCTGTGCGGTGCAATAAAGCCATAGAGTCCATGTGAAAGAATATCCCAAGGTGAAAGACGTGTGTTATTCATGTTGGGTAACATGTTCGACCCAGCTGGCACAGGGCCCACTGGTAAATTGGGACAACACTATTCTCTGTGTATTTTGCCGCTGGTTCCTGCTCGTTGCTATGCTACCAAAGGGTGACTCTTGGGAGTGAGTTGAGCTCTGTGAGTGGTGTGGTATGGAGGTTAGAGAGGCCTGCATTTCTTACTGACTGGCTCTACTCTGTATCTGGTCTGGAAGGAAGCTTGTCCCTCTTGTCCAGTTATACCCCTCAAGTCAGACTGAAAGCACAAAATATAACAATGGCCATGATTCAGCATTCTAAATGATAGGTTTAGGATCAAGTTCAAATGTATTGTTCATCTCTGAGGAAGTCTTAACTGTTTTAGTGGGGGTGTTTATGATGAATAACTGGCAGTTTTTGAAGAGGTACAGAGGTTCAATTTTTTCAATCTTTGGTCAAATGTTGAATATGATTGGCGCTGCCAATGTGAATAGGAAGCATTTTACAATGTATGGTTGTCTACATGGTATTGACTGCATTATGTGTGGTATATCAAATATTTGTTGTCTGCTTTGCCTTCAGTTTGAGATTCAGCTCTACTCTTAAACCGATACATGGGCTTTGATACAAAATAATGTTTCCCTTGTTGCACCTTCAGTTTCAGAATTTTCTCTCAATTAGAAAAGTAAAGTTTCAGTCTCACCTTTGTATTTCCTTCCCTATTATGCATAATATACTGTGTACTGCCAATTCATTAATATATTGTTGGAAAATGATGAATCATTCCATTGTAGCGAAGCCCTCATTAGCCTGAAGGCTAGCTCATCAGTGGGAACAATAACTAAATTGCTGTGATTCTAAAGGGTTCTGTTTTTATGTTGTTTTTCTTCAGCTCCCAGTAGTTTTGAAAGAATACCAAGTTGAAATGTTCACGTCGGCGCCAATAAAGTGTTATCTGAGAAAGAGATAATGATGTGAAAGTCCCCCAACTTTACCAGTAATTATCCTTACGCCGTGTGCTCTATACAGTTTACTAGATAACGGCAGTATGCATTCAATGCCCTGTAATGCTTTATTAGGCTTCTATCCATCTAGATCAGTGGCCAGGTCACTAATGGAATTGGACGCCGCAGTCGTGTCACAGTAGAGAGATGGGGGAATACTTGGCCTGTGCAGTGGAGATGGATTCGCTGGCTAAGTGACCCGGTCATTGCCATTCTCAGTGGGTCGAAAAGTGCAGCCAATGGGCAAACGGGGGCCCACACTAATGGAGGGAGTTAGTTGCGTTTTCCTTTGTGTGTGCGCTTCTAACCATGGACAGAGACACATTTATGTTCTTGCTTTATCTCTGTATATGAGGACATGGTAGCTTGTCAAGTCATTTGGTTATGATGATTGGGGACCTACCAAGATATACGGTAACCTACATTGTCCCACTCGTTGGGAAGCTTGTTGTCTTCTGAAATTATGTAGCTAGCTGTGTAATGAATCTAAAACTCAATGTCTTCCTCTCTCTCTTCCCTAGACTGAGTCCATCTTTACTACATACAGTACCTCCTCCATCGAGGTGGGCTAAGATACAGTACCTCCTCCATCGAGGTGGGCTAAAATGAGTATAACCAGTGATGAAGTGAACTTCTTGGTCTACAGATATCTTCAGGAGTCAGGTATGTATGACTGCCAAACTTCCTGGAACACTCTGTCTGTGTCGGTGTGTGTCGGTGTGTGTCGGTGTCTGTCTGTGTCTCTGTGTCTGTCGGTGTGTGTCTCTGTGTCTGTCGGTGTGTGTCTCTGTGTCTGTCGGTGTGTGTCTCTGTGTCTGTCGGTGTGTGTCTCTGTGTCTGTCGGTGTGTGTCTCTGTGTCTGTCGGTGTGTGTCTCTGTGTCTGTCGGTGTGTGTCTCTGTGTCTGTCGGTGTGTCTCTGTGTCTGTCGGTGTGTCTCTGTGTCTGTCGGTGTGTCTCTGTGTCTGTCGGTGTGTCTGTCGGTGTGTCTCTGTGTCTGTCGGTGTGTCTGTCGGTGTGTCTCTGTGTCTGTCGGTGTCTCTGTGTATGTCGGTGTCTCTGTGTATGTCGGTGTCTCTGTGTATGTCGGTGTCTCTGTGTATGTCGGTGTCTCTGTATGTCGGTGTCTCTGTATGTCGGTGTCTGTCGGTGTGTCTGTCGGTGTGTCTGTCGGTGTGTCTGTGTCTGTCTGTGTCTGTCTGTGTCTGTCGGTGTATGTCGGTGTCTGTCTCTGTCGGTGTCTGTCTGTATGTCTCTGTCGGTGTCTGTATGTCTCTGTATGTCGGTGTCTGTCTGTCTGCCTGTATGTCGGTGTCTGTCTCTCATGCCATTCATGCTAACCTGTATTTCACAGGTTGAATGAATTATTGAGTTCCTAGCCGCTGTATTTTATTACTCTTTTGTTGGGGCTTTCTTTGAAGCCCGTCATTGGTGAAACGCATGATAGCTCTGGCATTTCAAAATGTATCGCACTGAAAAAGTATACTTGGTACGGATAATTGACTCGCTCCGCTGTCTGCGTTCACTTGTATTTTTTGATAGCATAACATTGACATAAAAAGTGTAGATATGTTTGTATAGGAGTGAGAGGTTTGTGTTGCAGGGTCTCTGGTGTTGTCATTGTACTGACTGTGTTCTCTGTGTGTTCGTTTCCAGGTTTCTCCCACTCAGCGTTCACCTTTGGAATCGAGAGCCACATCAGCCAGTCCAACATCAATGGAACACTAGTGCCCCCTGCTGCCCTCATCTCCATCCTGCAGAAAGGCCTCCAGTATGTGGAGGCAGAGATCAGCATCAATGAGGTGAGACCAGCTGCTCCAGTCCAGGCTGCTTTCTTGGGACACATTCATTAGTGCACACCGTAGCAAAATGTTTTGCAACAGAACACGTTTTTTTTTTGTGTGTGTAAAAGTCCACAGTTTCCTCCCTGTTTCAATCCATTTTCTATTGTTTGGGGCCTAGAGAATAGAACCTTGGACTACCACTGTCAGAACAAACACACACTCTCTATATAAATCAATGGGGTTATATAAGACTGCTTTCACTAATATAGTGAAGTAAATTGATCAAAATCATAAATTATTAAGAATACAAAAATCAATACAAAAATCAATACACTATTGTACTTGGTAAATGAAAACAAATTAAATCCCACCTTTAATGAAATATGGTGTAACCATGGCATGTTTGGCGTTATGTTGGCAGGATGGCACAGTGTTTGATGGGCGGCCCATCGAGTCTCTGTCACTCATCGACGCGGTGATGCCGGACGTGGTACAGACGCGGCAGCAGGCCTTCCGCGACAAACTAGCCCAGCAACAGGCGGCCTGCACCATGGCAGTTGTTGCCGCTAGCAACCAACTTAATGCAACAAAGAACGGAGAGGCCACCGTGAACGGGGAGGAAAATGGAACACACACCATCTGTAAGAATTACTTCCTCTCTGAGCCATTTAGCTGTTGCTAGCTGGTATTTTCGTGTCGTAACTTAGCAGATTATATTTTTCCTACATTATCTCGATACTTACTATGTGAGACAGCTGAATCTCCATAAACCAGCAAACCCAAGCAGGATCAACATCACATTGGTTTATTTGAGCACAGTACTAGTACAGCTTTAAGTGTGTGTGTGTGTGGGGGGGGGGGGGGGGGGGGTTACTTCAGTACAGTGTGGTTTTCACCAAATGTGAGGTCATTAGTGACATGGCATTGAGTGTTGGTGAATTTGATCCTGCCTTTTATTGTGCCTCCCTAACTGTTCAGATGCTTGTAGAGTTCAGCCAGTGAAACCAGAGAGGTGTGGGTCAGGTGACGCATTAGACTAGGGAAAAGCGGAGTTTGTGGATGTTTGTCAGCCGATCCCACTGGAGTTAAAGTCTAATGTGTGGGTGAGTGGCAGAACATCAGGAAAGACTATCTTACTGTAAATAATGATTACTTGTGCCATGGAAATTCAGTACTGAGAGAGATTGGGTAATTTCTTCAAACTATCATCTTTATTTAATATCGATTTAATTATTGCAATAAGTGAGTGTTGGACCGAGTGAGTGTTGAGTGTTGGACCGAATAACCTAACCAAATGCAGAGTACCATATATAGCTGACACTAACAATGCTTGGTTCAACCCCCCTCATGCAGACCAAGGAGCATCATAAACCACTTTGGGTTTATCCTGTCGTTGTCTTAACCCCACCCTGGCTTAGTTCCCCAGTTGCAAGGATGATTTTGAGACAATGAGGGATTGTTCTACTCCCAAGCTATCCCTAGTAAAACACATTATTGTCTATGTAATGCAGTCTAACTCATTTGTCAGCTCAAGCCATCTTTGGTGACCATTCTCCCAGATTAGCTGCAGGGAACTAGAGTGGAGTCCATTAAAAACACAGACACTAACAGGACAGAAATATCCTCCTATTTGTTAAGTATTAATTGCTAACTACTAATATCAAACAAATCAGGTAAATATGTAATTTTTCTTTCACACTTGTCTGAACAGACAGGGATGCTGCAGCCCCTTAGGATTGCGCTGCAGCAAAAACATGTCTGGAAGAAAAACACATTTTATCAATACTGCTGGCAGGATACAAAGATGATTACTGGATTAGCTCTTAGTTCATCTCCCCAAATAGTTGAGCTTTGAACCTGCACAGATTGGGTCAACAAGTATGTTTGATGCGGTAATTGAAAATCTTAGATAACACGGTTATTTAAAAATCCCACACTCTGCTTTTTGAAGGCAATGTTTTAGAACTAGCCTAATTAAAATGATTTGATCTTGAATGGTTACGATTTTGAACGGTGAGAGGTTAAACATCTCAGATGTTTGTCAGAAACGCACTTAATAGATGGAAGCAGTCCAGATAGTTTGTTTTTGAAGCTGAATATGGCACTAGAATAGAAAGATTGAAAATATGGTTCCATTTCCATGTGATATTCTGAATAGTACAGTAGGTACTGGGAGTTGTATGTGTCTAACAGAGGGTGGGTTTGATCTGATTACAGATAACCACAGCGAGCCCATGGAGATGGATGTGGACGTGGAGATCCCAGCTAGCAAGGCCACGGTCCTCCGAGGCCATGAGTCAGAGGTGTTCATCTGTGCCTGGAACCCTGTCAGTGACCTGCTGGCCTCGGGGTGAGTCTCACTGGAATGGGTCAGGGGTGGGTGTAGGGCTGGGCGATATGGCCTAAAAATATATATATTTTTTTCTTCTAACTTATGGGCGATTCACTATCTATATACAGTTGAAGTCGGAAGTTTACATACAGTGTAGCCAAATACATTTAAACTCAGTTTTTCACAATTCCTGACATTTAATCCTAGTAAAAATTCCCTGTCTTAGGTCAGTTAGGATCACCACTTTATTTTAAGAATGTGAAATGTCAGAATAATAGAGAGAATTATTTATTTCAGCTTTTATTTCGTTCATCACATTCCAGAAGTTTACATACACTCAATTAGTATTTGGTAGCATTGCCTTCCACAAGCTTCCCACAATAAGTTGGGTGAATTTTGGCCCATTCCTCCTGACAGAGCTGGTGTAACTGAGTCAGGTTTGTAGGCCTCCTTGCTTTTTCAGTTCTGTCCACAAATTTTCTAAAGGATTGAGGTCAGGGCTTTGTGATGGCCACTCCAATACCTTGACTTTGTTGTCCTTAAGCCATTTTGCCACAACTTTGGAAGTATGCTTGGGGTCATTGTCCATTTGGAAAACCCATTTGCAACCAAGTTTTAACTTCCTGACTGATGTCTAGAGATTGAAGATGTTGCGTCAATATATCCACATAATTGTCCTCCCTCATGATGCCATCTATTTTGTGAAGTGTACCAGTCCCTCCTGCAGCAAAGCACACCCACAACATGATGCTGCCACCCCCGTGCTTGAACGGTTGGGATGGTGTTCTTCAACTTGCAAGCCACCCCCCTTTTCCTCCAAACATAACGATGGTCATTATGGCCAAACAGTTCTATTTTGTTTCATCAGACTAGAGGACATTTCTCCAAAAAGTACGATCTTTGTGCAGTTGCAAATCGTAGTCTGGCTTTTTTATGGAGGTTTTGGAGCAGTGGCTTCTTCCTTGCTGAGCGGCCTTTCAGGTTATGTCGATATAGGACTTGTTTTACTGTGGATGTAGATACAAGGTTCTTTGCTGTTGTTCTGGGATTGATTTGCACTTTTCGCACCAAAGTACGTTCATCTCTAGGAGACAGAACGCGTCTCCTTCCTGAGCGGTATGACGGCTGCGTGGTCCCATGGTGTTTATACTTGCGTACTATTGTTTGTAAAGATGAACGTGGTACCTTCAGGCGTTTGGAAATTGCTCAGAAGGATGAATCTACAATTTTTTTTCTGAGGTCTTGGCTGATTTCTTTTGATTTTCCCATGATGTCAAGCAAAAAGGCACTGAGTTTGAAGGTAGGCCTTGAAATACATCCACAGGTACACCCCCAATTGACTCAAATTATGTCAATTAGCTTATAAAGCAATGACATAATTTTCTGGAATTTTCCAAGCTGTTTAAAGGCACAGTCAACTTAGTGTATGTAAACTTCTGACCCACTGGAATTGTGGTACATTATAAGTGAAATAATCTGTCTGTAAACAATTGTTGGAAAAATTACTTGTGTCATGCACACAGTAGATGTCCTAACCGACTTGCCAAAACTATAGTTTGTTTAACAAGAAATTTGTGGAGTGGTTGAAAAACGAGTTTTAATGACTCCAACCTAAGTGTATGTAAACTTCCGAGTTCAACTGTACATTACCAATCAAAGGTTTGGAAACACCTTCTCATTCAAGGGTGTTTCCTTATTTTTTGTATTTTCTACATTGTAGAATAATAGTGAAGACATCAAAACTATGAAATAACACATATGGAATCATGTAGTAACCAAAGAAGTGTTAAAAAAATTGAAATATAATCAAGATTCTTTAAAGTAGCCACCCTTTGCCTTGATGACAGCTTTGCACACTCTTGGCATTTTCTCAACCAACTTCACCTGGAATGCTTTTCCAACAGTCTTGAAGGAGTTCCCACATATGCTGAGCACTTGTTGGCTGCTTTTCCTTCACTCTGCGGTCCAACTCATCCCAAACCATCTCAATTGGATTTAGGTCGGGTGATTGTGGAGGCCAGGTCATCTGATGCAGCACTCCATCACTCTCCTTATTGGTCAAATAGCCCTTACACAGCCTGGAGGTGTGTTGGGTCATTGTCCTGTTGAGAAACAAATTATAGTCCCACTAAGCGCAAACCAGATGGGATGGCGTATCGCTGCAGAATGCTGTGATAGCCATACTGGTTAAGTGTGCCTTGAAACTGAAATAATCACAGACAGTGTCACCAGCAAAGCACCACCGTGTGTGTGTCGCTCTAGGCTCCCAAGTCCCAGAGATGCTCAACCCAGCACTGACCCAGTCCCTCCCCCTGCCACTCAAAACAAAGAGATGAAAGATCACTTCTTCCTCTATGACAACAAGCAGTTTCAACATTATTTTACTGTAATAGAGAACTTAACCTTTGTAACGATACTCTTTTTATGTCTTCACTCCGGAAATTTAGAACAGAGCAGACCCTAGACCGGTGGAAATCTGTCCTTTGGTCCAAATTTGAGATTTTTGGTTCCAACCGTCGTGGCTTTGTGAGACGCAGATTAGGTGAACGGATGATCTCCACATGGGTGGTTTCCACCGTGAATTAGTAGCCAGCTAATGTTTATATTTAAAGTCTAGCCAATTTGAATATTTTCGCCTGCTAACAAGGTACTGTTGAACTGTTATAAATACACCCTCCTGGCCGTCTCTAAACGTTTGAACAACAGCCTGTTCACTTTGTTTAGATGTTGAAATCAACTGACTTACCTGGATAAAAATATGCATATTTCTCAGAATGAGAACGAGTTGCCAATTTTTTTATGCTCATTGCACATTTATAAAACAGACAGCTAGCATGTAACTGTCTGAGGCTAAAATGCTGCTAGCAGTATGTGGTACCGCAATGCTGCACGTGACAAACTTAGCATTTATTTTCCACAATCATCTTCATTGGTACTCCCGTCGAGTAGGGTCTGCTCTGTTCTACATTTCTGGAGTGAAGACATAAAAAGAGTATCGTTACAAAGGTTAAGTTCTCTATTACAGTAAAATAATGTTGAAACTGCTTGTTGTCATAGAGGAAGAAGTGATCTTTCATCTCTTTGTTTTGAGTGGCAGGGGGAGGGACTGGGTCAGTGCTGGGTTGAGCTTCTCTGGGACTTGGGAGCCTAGAGCGACACACACACACACACTGCCGCACACACACTATGTATTGAATTTTTCTTCTATATTCTATCTGTTTGTGTCCAGGTCGGGAGACTCGACAGCCCGGATCTGGAACCTTATTGAGAACAGTAACAGCAGCTCCACCCAGCTGGTGCTCAGACACTGCATCAGGGAGGGAGGCCAGGACGTCCCCAGCAACAAAGACGTCACCTCACTAGACTGGAATGTGAGTTCTCAGTGGTCCATTCCATCCACGTCTACTGTATCTATTCTTACTTGACTGAAATGGTCTGGAACAGACCATTAGAAGCCATCTACACTGAGGACAGTTAACTAACAGTTCTGTTTTACCCCACAGAGCGATGGGACACTCTTAGCAACCGGATCCTATGATGGATTTGCAAGGATATGGACAAAAGATGGTACGCTGAGTTTTGTAGCTTTTTAATTCAATTATACAACAGTGCCCAATGCCCATTCTGAATCATACTGTTATCTGTGCAGATACATTAAACTCTTGTCTTTCACAGGTAATCTGGCGAGCACCTTGGGCCAACATAAAGGGCCCATATTTGCACTGAAGTGGAACAAGAAAGGGAACTGTATCCTCAGTGCTGGTGTAGATAAGGTATTTTTGATTGAATGCATCATGTCACTCATGTAGCAATCAATTAATATTAGTTCAAGAATGCTGACTGAATTTTTTTGTATACCGCCCAACAATGTTCCTTCAAATGTTTTTGGGCACTGAGCAAATTTCAGTTCTGATGAGAGCTAACTTGAACGTTGTGAAAATTCTGTGCGCGTTTACTATGAACACTGAGGCTGTATCCGCTGTAATTTACTGTTTTAACAGTGACCAAGTAGACTACTGTGGCTATTTGATCATAATGTAGGTCTACCAGAGTGGCCTACCATCAAAAACAATGGAAAAAATGCATCCCATAACATTTTAACATGGAAATAGCTGTTCTATCGTTCAGCCTACAGTAGCAACCAATGTGTGGTGTTCAATGTAGGCCTACATTCCATGAGACTTTTGATAAAAACATGCAGGGCTTGACATTCACCTGTTTATCCACTTGTCCTTCAGACAAGGAGGTGACAACATTTTGTTGTGTTTGATGCAAGAAGCCACTTACAAAATAAAATGCATTATTATTCCCATACCGTTATTACAGAGATAACAGACAAATGCTGCTACCCTCTGCCTATTGGTTACTTAGCTTGTTTAAGCCTGTCTCAAAATACAACACTGCCCCTTTAAGACATATAAAAAAAGCTCTTTACCTGACTCGCTTTTCTAAGATGGCTAGAAATGTTAACGCTGTGTGTTCTTGTAGGAAGCAACCACTCCCACATTTCTTACTACAAATGAGTTATAACTGGACTAATAACTCACCAACCGGCAAAAAATATGAACCGATATGCACACGTGGCTACATGCAGCTCTCACTTTGATCTCAAAACAAGCTCATAATAATTGTGACCACTCATGCTGTAAAACAGTCCAGTTCAAAATGAATGGTACAAATCCATATATGGCAATGGTCTATTGGCATATAGGCCTACTGCAGCTCTGATTAATTATGGCGCACCAGTCTGTGTAGAGTGCAGGGGCCTGAGTCCTGCCTGTCATTGCTATAGAATCCTACTCCGATGCTCTCTGCCTAAAACAAAATCTCTTGCATAGTTTGTTTTTCATACTAAGTCTTGCGAAGTTTGTTTTGTTTCGGTACTTTGCATTGAAAGTGGCTAATATTGAGTTGATTCGATCACAATTCCCACAGTAAAGGGAAACATTGATAGTGTTAACTAACGGGGAAAACTCAAGAAAGTTTAGTGAAGTTCAATCTCATGCTTCTATGCGCAGGCTGATATTTCTTCTGCGCGGCAGTCCCGGGGTAGCAACGTGCACAGCTTAGAGGGAACATTGCCGCCCAATTGTCAAGAGTTTGTACTGCATTTTCTATGTATCTATTGTCATTTTCCAGACGACAATCATTTGGGACGCACACACAGGAGAGGCTAAGCAGCAGTTCCCCTTCCACTCAGGTAAGCCCCCTGTGTCCCGAACAGAAAGATGTAGGACTTCAGCTTCCCGGCTGATGTGAGTTAACCCTTTGCAAACCCTCCTGTCCCTGTGTGCTGCCTCCTACCCACAGCTCCAGCCCTGGATGTGGACTGGCAGAACAACACAACGTTTGCCTCCTGCAGCACAGACATGTGCATCCACGTGTGTCGACTGGGCAGCGACCGGCCGCTCAAGACCTTCCAGGGCCACACGGTAAACAAACAGACAGCGTCTGTGTTCTAACCTCTACATCTCACACTACTGAGGACATAGTCACACTTAGGATTTCTCTACTGAATGTGTTTTCCCCAACTTTTGTACTTCTGTAAAGTAAACAAGATTATTTTGTGACTAGTGGTAGGAAGAGCAGGATGTCTTGTGTTGGTCCTCTACGAGTCTACATGATATCTGCCCATGTGTGATTCAGAATGAAGTCAACGCTATTAAGTGGGACCCGTCAGGGATGCTTCTAGCCTCCTGCTCTGATGACATGACTTTAAAGGTAATGCCAGTGCTTCTACTTCAGGCAAGATTCTGGACACACAATGAATTCCACCTCTTTCCTATGACCATGATCTATATGTCAATATAAGAATGTAATGATTACATAGTGAGTTTAAAGTGTGCTGTGCTCTTCCCCAGATCTGGAGTATGAAGCAGGACTCATGTGTCCATGACCTCCAGGCCCACAGTAAAGAGATCTACACTATCAAGTGGAGCCCCACCGGCCCAGGCACCAACAACCCCAACTCCAACATCATGCTGGCTAGGTGGGACACACACACAGCTCCTAAGCTTGTTCTGGGACAACGTTGTGATTTATTAGTTGAAAATGGGCAGTGTGTGTGCCAGTGAAAGGGTCTCTTGTCAAAAAGTGTCCCAGACATCCTCCCAGGTCTAATAACTGTCAGTGGTTGAGGGACATAAAGCCTATGACCCAGACATGAATGCATGTGTAAATGTTACAGTTCAAATAGCAGAGGTATTTACAACCTCTACTGGCATCCCCTGGGATGGGCCTATATTTCATTCTTGATGTAAAACTGCCATTACTGCTATGACTTGTGAGGAACTTGATAGTTATCTGAGGTAAATGCGGTTATTGTACACCGAGATACAGCTCCTGTCTGATCATGTGATTTTATTTGGTTCTTTACGGACTTTTTTAAAATTTTGTTTTAATCTCCATCTTTTCCTTTGTCTTTGTAAAGTGAGATTTGCAACCTAGCCAGGTTGACTTACACTACCTAATAATAACATTTTGATGAGAAAGTGTTAATGAAAGTCTGCTTCTCTTTTCATTAACACTTGCTTTCAACCGTGTCTCTCCTTTTGTGGTGACAGATATTCACACCATCACCATTTCACTGATCCTACAAAATCACACATCTTGTTTTGGCTCTGTGAATCAGCATTTTGAAATAGAATTTGTGTCGAGCACCAAAGCAAACTTATTGACATGTTTCTTACATTTCATATCCTTCTTTCCATGTGGTGTTGTTGTCAATCTAAAGCTGGAAAAACTACCCGGCTGCTACTTTGTCATAAAGGTGTTAAATCTGTCAAACCCTGTAAATTAACATTCGTATGGAAAGACCAATGATGGCTTGTTGATATGAACATAAACTTAAACAAAGTTAGAGCTTGCATGTATTTCAGTTACAGTATGTCTTTGCATGTTGTAGATGGCAGTTAGTAGATGGAGAACTAACCATGTGCTATGTTGTACCCCTTAGTGCCTCGTTTGACTCAACTGTGCGTCTGTGGGATGTGGAGCGAGGTGTGTGTATCCACACCCTGACCAAACACCAGGAACCCGTCTACAGTGTGGCCTTCAGCCCTGACGGGAAGCACCTGGCCAGCGGCTCCTTCGACAAGTGTGTCCACATCTGGAACACCATGGTGAGTCACCCAGGAGATTATAACAGCTTAAACAGGTTATAGCAGCTTACAACAGTTAGTTACTTGGTCATGGAAAACTCCTGGCCCCAATGCATGACCCAGACAGTGAGATCAGTGATGTTGTAAGGTCGAGCAGGCAACTATGGCCATCTAGCAGTCCTCACCAGAGTTGGTTGTGTTGTGGTTGCAGACTGGAGCCTTGGTGCATAGCTACAGGGGGACCGGAGGGATTTTCGAGGTGTGCTGGAACAGCACAGGAGACAAAGTTGGTGCTAGCGCTTCTGATGGCTCAGTAAGTTGTCATATTTTAGTTGAATTGGATTATAATTTGTGAATCAAGCTGTATATCATTTGTAATGATCTGTTTTCTTTCATTTATGCAAGCACGGTCAATCACACGTTTCTGGATGTTAAAGGGATACTTCGGGATTTTGGCAATGAGGCTCTTTATCTACTTCCCCAGAATCAGATTAATTTTGTGGATACCATTTTATGTCTCTGTGTCCAGTATGAAGGAAGTTAGTTTCGTGAGCCAATGCTAACTAGCGTTAGCGCAATTACTGGAAGTCTATGAGCATCTACTAGCATTCTAGCAGGTACCCATAGACTTCCAGTCATTGTGCTAACGGTAGTTAGCAATTGCACTAGCACTAGTTAGCAACTTCCTTCAAACTGTACGCAGAGCCATCAAAATGGTATCTATGAGTTCATCTGACTGGGGAAGTAGATAAATTGCCTCATTTGCAAAATCCCAAAGTATCCCTTTTAACCAAAGTGAATAAAAGCAAAGCCCCTAATGCTTTAGTCTCGGGACCAATGCTTTCAGAAGTGCATGGAGAGGAACCAAAATAATCCGAACCATAATATGTATTATTAATCATGTTATCTTTGCCCTCCAGGTATGTGTTCTTGATCTCAGAAAATAGCATCCTGGCAGTGACTTTGAAGTTAGACCCTGCCATCAGCAAACACTCTCATAGCTCAAAGCAGGCCTGGCAACATGGAGGACATCCTCATAGGGCGGACACAGGAGACCTTTTAACAACCACAACCTACTTAATGGCAGAGGCAATCCTCAGTTTGTGGATTTGTGTCTCCTGTTTAAAACCACAAAAAACATTTCCTGGGTTAATTAACATACTGGACTAAATCCAATTTATTTTGTTCAGCCATGTTTTTAAAGGTGCCTAAAGAGGAAGTGAAATGATGACCTGCCTCGTGGCCAGCGGCCCTGCTGTTATCTGGCTAGGGTCTGAATCATGAGGAAGAGGGTTTGTACAGGAAGAGGTGTGAGGAGATACAGACTGGTGTTTTGGGTGTGTTTTACATGAAATTGTGAGAGAAAGGTTGTGTTTTAGAACTTATCTAAGCACATGTTAGCCCTATGGTGTCCTGAGTTGAGATACAATATGGGAGACATGAGGAGAGGGAGATTGTTATTGCTGCACTGGCATTCTCAAATGATGTGATGTTTAAATTGTCCTCAGTGGAGAATAGTTCCTGTTTAAACAGTACTTCTTGCAGATTTTTTACAAACGGACTTCTGAAAGTCAGAGTTAAAAAAGGTGCCGCTATGAGGTAGTTCTGTGCTCGCATTTAATAACATCAAGGTCAACCAAAATCACCAAACTGCCAAATTTAACTTCTCTAAGTTTGAATGACATTTAATTCACTTTAAAAAGAAAATATGCAAAAGAATGTGGTTTATAAGCATATATTCTCCCTTCTGGATGTACATTTAATGAATGTAAAGATATGTAAATTAGAAAAATACACAGACTTATATACTGTGTATATATGTTTATATTCAGTACACTTTAACATAATCTTCTAGACGCTCAATACTGGCTAGAGCTATCACATCTTTTCTTTGCTGATACTCAGTTACAAGACCCTGATTTAAATTTAATGCATGTCAGATAGATGTTTCTTTTGTTACCATGTATGTTATTTTATTCTGCCAATTATGTGTGTATCAGGTTGGTGTGTTAAGTCAGGTGGCGCTGAAGTGGACTGTAGTCATTTCACTGATGGCTCTTTACACTTTAAGCCATGGAGATCTGTGCCTCAACGTAACTACATGGACTGCATGGGTAGTGATGAATGGGATAAAGATGAGATGTTACATTCTGTAGGCTCTACCTGTTTTGTTGTGGTTACCCCTGGCTCAGGTCTGGGATGTGAAACAGGACCTGACTGTATTCTGCCCTAATGACAACCATTGAAATGGAAATCGGAACAGACAGAGAGCATGTTGACTGAGAAGGAGAGGATGCTGTGAAAATGTGTATTGTGTTGTCTTAATGTTGCTTTAGTAGCAAAGTGTCATCACTAGTCATCTACTGAGCTTTTCTTACAGTACTCCTTTGTTTGGCAGCGTGATCGTTCTGGTGGAAACCCAGGTTACACGCTGACTGATCAACCAGGCTCTGATTGGTCAAGTGGAAGTCCTGCTGTAGCTTCTAAGCTGTGATTGGTTGAGTTGGGTTGAGGTACCGACATTGCCACCGCCTGATCTAATTGGTCAGATTGGACTTATTATTTGACTTGCCTGTATGATGGATTTAGCTTTAATTGTGTGCAGTATGTCTACTTGTACTTATCGTGGTCTAACGTGACGGTCTTTTCAAACTAACAAGCCACCACTTTGAGAATGCCTTTTTTTCTGGTCCATTCTCTTTCAGTCAAGCTCATTTTTAGAGCACTTTTTCAGAAGGTAGGCTCAGCTTTTGTTTGGATTTGTGCTGAAAGAGGAAGGCCAGCATTTTATTTCATTTTTTTATATAAATAAATAATCGGGCGTTTGATGTTTTTTTGCTGAAAGCCAATATTGTCTGTGTCAGACTGAGAATCGGGCTGTGGTTGGTGGCCATCTTGGCATGTTGAGAAGCCCAGTGTGGAATAAAGTGCTGTGACTGACAGCGATCTCTCTCCTACCCCAGTCTAGGATATGGTCATCTGTTTCCAAGACTAAACAATGAATTCACACTCAATGTCTCAAATAAATCACTCTATTTTGATATGAGAAAACACTGCGTCTGTTTCTTGTATTGTTGTTTTTTTTCCACTTATGCAGCAGAATGTATAGCATTACTATGGTCATGTGCATAATGATGAAGTAGACACTTAGTGTGTTAGTGTAGCACTGTGGGAGATATTTAATGTTATCATTTAGCTTATGATACATTATCAAATTTGAAATGACAATGCACTGAAACCCTGCTTCAATTTGGGTTAAAGATAACACCACAAAACCTCAACAATTGCTTTATGTTTAATAATGTATAAAATAGAATGAAAGTGCAATGTAAAAAATGTAATGTTAAAAACCTTAACTACAAATTGTTTTCCCTTAAATAGCATCTCAGGAAAGATATTCCCATTATTTTATGCTTTTGGGGGCTAATTATGTGAACAAGTCATATAGGCATACATGCTTCTGCAGTAAGTAAGGCACATTTAAAGGGCAGTAATACAGATGTAAGATCTTAATTTGAGCCAGTTTGCTAAAGCAGGAATATAAGGTAGCCTTGGGGACTATTCCATTACTGTACAGGTGATAGTTCAATAATGTAACACCACACTGTCTTTAGCAAATGGCGATTTAAGAGGGCTGTGTGTGTTCAGTGCTGAGACAAATTAACTGGTCCTGTTATGTATCATCACGACATGAGGAGCAGACTGGTGGCCAAATGTGTCATGTTGTTCTGTGACAACGTCAAACCTATGACTGTGCTACAGCAGTAATTAAATGGCAGTTTTTAAGAGCGAAATAACTGAAATGGTACAGGTAGACAGATCATTTTTAACACTGCTGTTGGATCTAAAGAGGTGTCTGAGTTGAGGGTTTTCAAACAGCGGATGGGAACAGGGTCTAAAACTCAGTGGGGGAGAGACAAAACAAGATGGATAGTGGAGGCTGGCAGCAGGTGATGCAGCAGCTTGTGGCTCCAGCTAGTGCCTTGCAGAACTCCCCAATGATTCTCCATCTGCGTCTATATCCTCATAGTCTTGGTGCTCAGTGGAAATGTCGATTTCAATTGTACTAGACTCTGAACCTAGCAAGACAAAATAGGGGATAGGGGAGATGACTGAGTTAAGTGGGTATATACAATATATCCCTTCTCTTACACTTCAAATCATAACTCCCAAGTGCCTAAAATTATCATATGTCCTCTGCTGCTGCTCTCTTCATTCAAGGCATGCACAACAACTTCATACAAATATATCTGGCATATGTTTCAAATGATTGACAAATGTATTTTGGGAATTTTAGAATAGTTTCGACAGGACTCTATTTGCATGTGTTATGGGTTCAAATATTTGGATCCTCTTGTTTAAAAAAAAAAAAAAAAAAGAAAAGTCAAGCCTAACAATTTTCACCTCAACTCTATATTGAAACTTAATTCACATTGGATTTACGATCCTTGAAAGTCATGATTTACATATTTTTATTTTATAAAAAATCTATTAAAATATGCAGAGCCATATTCATAAACAGGAAACACTAAAGCCTTAAATGTTTCTTTATTTCTTAAGGGGTTTTCATTTAAAAGTTAGGATGACTGCCAGGGATCCTGACCATCAATCAAAAACATTCAATATCGGTGTACATTATCTTGAAATTGTGCACACAAACAACTCACTAAGTCTGTTTAAATAGTAGAACATTTTCAATATTTGACATTATGGACTTAAGATATACAGCAGCACATCCCTGTTCACTACATGTTCTACTATACTACAAAAACAGTACAGTGCCTTCAAAGTATTCATACCCTTTGACTTATTCCACATTTTGCTGTGTTACAGCTTCAATTCAAAATTGATTAAAAAAAAATAATTCTCAGACATCTACACACAATACCCCATAATGACAAAGTGAAATTATGTTTTTAGAAATACTCTATACAGTGCTTTCGGGAAGGATTCAGACCGCTTGACTTTCTCCAAAAATGTTTACATTACAGCCTTATTCAAAAATGAATAAAATAAATAAAATCCTCATCGATCTACAAACAATACCCCATAATGACAAAGCGAAAACAGGTTTTTACAAATGTGTCGAGGCACAGATCTGGGGAAGGGTACCAAAGAATTTCTGCAGCATTGATGGTCCCCAAGAACACAGTGGCCTCCATCATTCTTAAATGGAAGAAGTTTGGAACCACCAAGACTCTTTCTAGATCTGGCTGTCTGGCCAATTGGGTGAGAAGAACCTTGATCAGGGAGGTGACCAAGAACCCGATGGTCACTCTGACAGAGTTCCAGAGTTCCTCTGTGGAGTTGGGAGAACCTTCCAGAAGACAACCATCTCTGCAGCACTCCACCGATCAGGCCTTTATGCTAGAGTGGCCAGACAGAAGCCGCTCCTCAGTAAAAGGCCCGCTTGGAGTTACCTGAAGGACTCTGACCATGAGAAACAAGATTCTCTGGTCTGATGACACTAAAGATTGAACTCTTTGGCCTGAATGCCAAGCGTCACGTCTGGAGAAAACCAGGTGAAGCATGGTGGTGGCAGCATCATGCTATGGGGATGTTTTTCAGAGGCAGGGACTCGGAGACTAGTCAGGATCGAGGGAAAGATGAACGGAGAAAAGTACAGTGAGATCCTTGATGAAAACCCACTCCAGAGCGCTCAGGACATCAGACTGGGGGCGAAGGTTCACCTTCCAATAGGACAACGACACTAAGCACACAGCCAAGACAACACAGGAGTGGCTTCAGGACAAGTCTCTGAATGTCCTTGAGTGGCCCAGCCAGAGCCCGGACTTGAACCTGATCGAACATCTCTGGAGAGACCTGAAAAAAGCTGTGCAGTGACGCTACCCATCCAACCTGACAGAGGTTGAAAGGATCTGCAGAAAAGAATGGGAGAAACTCCCCAAATACAGGTGTGCCAAGCTTTTAGCGTCATACCCAAGAAGACTCAAGGCTGTAATAGCTGCCAAAGGTGCTTCAACAAAGTACTAAGTAGGGTCTGAATACTTATGTAAATGTAGTATTACATTTTTTTATATGTAATACATTTGCAAACATTTCTAAAAACCTGTTTTTGCTTTGTCATTATGGGGTATTGTGTGTAGATTGATGAGGAAAAAACAATTTAATCCATTTTAGAATATGGCTGTAACGTAATAAAATGTGGAAAAGGTCAAGGGGTCTGAACTTTCCAAATATATACATACATACAGTATACGTACATACATACATACATACAGTACACATATATCCACATCTTTTAAAAATATATTTTCCTATATTATTTTCGCAGAATCCTATCACCCCTCCCCTAATTGGAGTAAACTAATGAACAACAACACTTAGGCATCTACTTCCAGCTTATACTATATCAATTTTACGGACACAATCTATTTTACAATAGTTATCTTTATTTGCCATATATTTTTAACTGTGATGTTTCACAAAAGTTCTGAACCAAGCCAAAACTGTTACTAGGCCACTCAGGAACAGTGGTGTGTATTCATGGCTGCCAAGGGAAGCCAGGCTTCCCTAAAAAATGGACTAAGAAAAAAGTGTATGTTTTTTGTGTTTTCATAATTTTCTTTCAATTCGCAAGATGCTGAATGTATCTCACTGGAGAAAGCATCCAAGTGAGCGAAACAGTGCCCCTCTGTCTCTGTATGTGTAGCCATCCATCTGATGCTGTCTGGTCAAAAAGATTATGACATTGTTGCCGCCCAAAGCATTGAATACAAGGGAAGCCAGTGAGCATTTGGCCTTCCTTGATTGAAAAAGTTTAAAATAATAGCAAATCAGCGTTGAGCTGAACTGTGAATGGTCCTGGTACGCCAAAAGAAAGTATAAAGGGAAACCAGTTTGGATTTGGAGGGAAACCAGTTTGGATTTGGCTTCACTACTATCACAGAGAAATACGTCATCGATAGAAACAACTTGAATTGTTGCATCTTGTTGTGTGTTGTCTTCCGGTGGCTAGCTAGCTAGCAAAAATTGTCCTTTTCCTAAATTAGCCATGTATGGGGATAGGGATTTGGTCTTATGGTTTAAATTTAATCTCTATACTGGTTAATAATTATAACTGCGATTTTGATCCAACCATAAAATACATTGTTCCCCTGGACTGAGATGAAGGAAGGTCAATATGTAGCTAGATGTAGAAGGCTAATGTTAACTAGCTAAGGTTGCCCATGAAAGGAAATTAGGCTAGCAAGCAAGAATTTTAGCCAGGTCGCCTAGGACAAAAGAGGAGGTTGGCATTGGTATTTCTCTACAAGTAGGGTTAGTCAAAATGTTTTTTCTGCTTGCATGAACACACACACAAATCAGAACCATGGCCAGCCACATCACATTTAGCTTATGTTGATTGGACTAAATTGTTTTTAGTATCTTTAAGTTGTCAGTGTATTAGAGTAATCATAGGTGATATGATGTTGAAGTTGAAATGGTGCTGGAATAGTAGTGTTTGCGACCTGCAGTATTTCTCTGTGGTTCTAAATCAATAGTTGTTTAGTAGTCCGAAATTGTCGGAAACATTAACTTTATTGACCATACTGTAGGTCATGTAACTGTTTGTTACCTGCAATATACTTTACAAAGTTGAATTTATTCTGCCACTGTGTCTTTTTAGTGTCTCAGCCTTAGTTCATATGCCTTACGACCATGATATATGCCTAACAGGTTTAATAGCAAACAAGGCATTTATCACAACACATTGTATTGTATATTTGTCCTTGTGTTTTAGGTTATTGTCCTGCTGAAAGGTGAATTTTTCTCCCAGTGTCTGTTGGAAACCAGGTAGCAGGTTATCCTCTATGATTTTGTCTGTGCTTAGCTCTATTCCGTTTCTTTTTATCCTAAAAAACTCACTAGTCCTTGCCAATGACAAGCATACCCATAACATGATGCAGCCACCACCATGCTTGAAAATATGAAGAGTGGTACTCAGTGATGTGTTGTGCTGAATTTGCCCCAAACATAACTCTTTGTATTCAGGACATAAAGTTAATTTCTTTGCCATTTTTTTTTTGCAGTTTTAATTTAATGCCTTATTGCAAACAGGATGCATGTTTTGGAACGTTTGTATTCTGTACTTCTTTTCACTCTGTAATTTAGGTGGTGAAATCTCTGAGCGGCTTCCTTCCTCACCATCAACTGAGTTAGGAAGGACACCTGTATCTTTGTCGTGACTGGGTGTATTGATACACCATCAAAAGTGTAATTAATAACTTCACCATGCTCAAAGGGATATTCAATGTCTGTTTTGTTTTTTTACCCATCTACCAATATTTTATATATATTTTTATATTTAACTAGGCAAGTCAGTTAAGAACAAATTCTTATTTACAATGACGGCCTACCCAATAGGTGCCCTTCTTTGCGAGGCATTGGAAAACCTCCCTGGCCTTGGTCTTTGTGGTTGAATCTGCGTTTGAAATTCACTGCTCAACTGACCTTAAAGATACAGTAACTGTATGTGTGAAGTATAGAGTTTACGTAGTCATTTAAAAATCATGTTAAAGACTATTATTGCACACAGAGTGAGTTCATGCAACTTATTATGTGAATTGTTAAGTAAATCTTTACTCCTGAACTTATTTAAACATGCCATAACAAAGGGGTTGAATACTTATTGACTCAAGACATTTAAGCTTTTTAATTAAATTGTTAAAAAAAAAAAAGTAAAACATCATTCCACTTTTACATTACGTGTTTAGGCTAGTGACACAAAAGCTCAATTTAATCAATTTTCAATGCAGTCTGTAACACAACAACAATTGGAAAAAGTCAAAGGATGTGAATACTTTGAGGGCACTGTAAATGTCATTTCTTGATGAGAACCAAATCCTTTTGTCCCTGGTAAGTTCTCCTGGCTCAGACCATCATCCTCTACAAGAAATCATCTAAGCTGATCCTGGGGACAATGTCTGACAGTATTATACTTTCAAAACTGGCTTTACTAAGGGAACCTTTGCCTGGTGAGTGAGGCACATTTCTATGGGTCTGAAGCCATCTATAACTTTATAATCTAAAACCAAACCCACGGTGGTATAATATGAAACAGACCAAGAGCAGCTTTATTGGCAGCACCATGCACAGTAGAATCTAGATGATGCTGACCAGTGTGGGTATTACCGGTTTCACCAGCCCTGATACGCTCGGGAGTTACCATTGCCATTCTCCCTGCTCTGCAGCCATGTATGCCCATTACCTTCTGATAGGACGCTGATGGCGTCGGAGGCTGGCTGCCCATTGCCCTTGATGTTCTTGCCAGTCATGTTCTTGGCCTCCTGGACGTGACTCTGGTAGAGCAGGGTGGAGCCCACGATGGGGTTGTAGCCCCCCACGTTAGCCGCCGAGGTGGAGGCTGAATCCCAGGCCAGCTCTCTTCTCCTCTGCAGGCTGCAGTCCACGTCAAAGCCCGTCCAGCCATGGAAGGCCAACGTGTTGAGGAAGCCTGACATGGGGTTCAGGATCCCCTTGAAACAGTAGAACACAGAAACCATCAGGTATGAACAAACCTGAGCCTTCAGTGTAACACACTAACATTGGTGCTGGCCAAGTTTGCTACACAAACAAACGCTTTTGGCTAAGATCGTTTACTATAATCAAAATGGATTCAAAGTGAACCCACCATGATAAACCAAGTGATGATGGCTGTGTTTCGTATATTTTTCAGGTCACTGGGTTTTATGTCCGTCTGCATCTCCAGGTAAAACAGCAGGCTCTCATTGATGATGTTGGGAAGCCAGCTGAAAAGTGGGAATTATGATACAGGTATTGTACATTAATGGCAGGAAAGCATACAGAATGTTTTAGAGGGATTTGTCTTAAAATCTATTGTCGATTAGAGAATGAGTAGTGGTCTGATACTCAATAAATGTTGAACATGGAGGAAACCTCTTCTACTGAGGCTTATTTTTAATAGTGCTAATGTTTTGTTCCATTGCTACCTGGACAGATTCACCCAGGGCTACCTACAAAAGTAATTAAAGTAATTGATTAAAAGTGTAGTAAAAAATCAGTTGAAGTGCCAGTTATTCCATTTGGAAACTTGGATATTAGATTCCAAGGGGCCTCTGCGGGTCTTCATAATGTTCTGAAAGTGTTTTTTTAGAAATACATGGATTTACACTACAGCATTATAAGTATGACCTCTCTGAGTAAAGTCATGGACTTTATGAAAGACAGTCAGGAAGGACAGTTGCCTTAATCAAATTTAACGTGACTTTGTTGCCAAGAGCTGTAATATACAGTACCAGTCAAAAGTTTGGACAAACCTACTCATTCAAGGGTTTTTCTTTAATTTTACTATTTTCTACATTGTAGAATAATAGTGAAGACATCAAAACGATGAAATAACACATATGGAATCATGTAGTAACCAACAAAGTGTTAAACAAATCAAAATATATTTGAGATTTTTCAAAGTAGCCACCCTTTGCCTTGATGACAGCTTTGCACACGCTTGGCATTCTCTTAACCAGCTTCATGAGGTAGTCACCTGGAATGCATTTCAATTAAAAGGGGTGCCTGTTAATTGTTAATTTCTTTCCTTCTTAATGCATTTGAGCCAAGCAGTTGTGTTGTGACAATGTAGAGGTGTAATACAGAAGATAGCCCTATTTGGTAAAAGACCAAGTCCATATTATGGCAAGAACAGCTCAAATAAGCAAAGAAAAACAACAGTCCGTCATTACTTTAAGACATGAAGGTCAGTCAATCCGGAACATTTCAAGAACTTTGAAAGTTTCTTCAAGTGCAGTCGCAAAAACCATCAAGTGCTATGAAGAAACTGGCTCTAATGAAGACCGCCACAGGAAAGGAATACCCAGAGTTACCTATGATGCAGAGGATAAGTTCATTAGAGTTAACTGCACCTCAGATTGCAGCCCAAATAAATGTTTCACAGAATTCAAGTAACAGACACATCTCAACATCAACTGTTCAGAGGAGACTGCATGAATCAGGCCTTCATGGTCGAAATGCTGCAAAGAAACCACTAATAAGAAGAGACTTGCTTGGGCCAAGAAACACGAGCAATGGACATTAGACAGGTGGAAATCTGTCCTAAGGTCTGATGAGTCCAAATTTGAGATTTTTGGTTCCAACCACCGTGTCTTTGTGAGATGCAGAGTAGGTGAATGGATGATCTCTGCATGTGTGGTTCCCACCATGAAGCATGGAGGAGGAGGTGTGATGGTGTGGGGGTGCTTTGCTGGTGACACTGTCTGTGATTTATTTAGAATTCAAGGCACACTTAACCTGCATGGCTACCACAGCATTCTGCAGCGATACACCATCCCATCTGGTTTGCCCTTAGTGGGACTATCATTTGTTTTTCAACAGGACAATGACCCAAAACACACCTCCAGGCTGTGTAAGGGCTATTTGACCAATAAGGAGAGTGATGGAGTGCTGCATCAGATGACCTGGCTTCAACAATCCCCCGACCTCAACCCAATTGAGATGGTTTGGGATGAGTTGGACCGCAGAGTGAAGGAAAAGCAGCCAACAAGTGCTCAGCATATGTGGGAACTCCTTCAAGACTGTTGAAAAAGCATTACTCATGAAGCTGGTTGAGAGAATGACAAGAGTGTGCAAAGCTGTCATCAAGGCAAAGGGTGGCTACTAGAAAAATCTCAAATATATTTTGAATTGTTTAACACTTTTTTGGTTACTACATTATTCCACGTCTGTTATTTCATCGTTTTGATGTCTCCACTATTATTCTTCAACGTAAAAAATAGTAAAAATAAAGAAAAACTCTTGAATGAGTAGGTGTGTCCAAAACTTTGGACTGGTACTGTAGATTCCTCCATAACCATTCCACTTGCCATCAAGCTATTTGTATGCTGTTTGGCTGACAATACAACAGAACACAATACAACACAATACAACAGAACACAGGAGAAATTGCATACTGTGTACTGTGTATACAACAATGAAATGCAATATTCTGGTCTTACCAAATAAAGAAGACCAGCATGATTTTGAAGAAGCGCATTTTTATCTCTGTTCCCAGGCGTCTCTCGTTTTCTGTGTAGATCCCTTGTCGTCCCTTCAATAATGCTGTCACTGAATGGAAAATACAAACGTTCACTTCCTTTCCTTTCTTTCTATTTTGATGATCATCACAAAACCTTTATTTTGAAAAAGAATAGGTATGAAAGATTAAAACATTTAGAGATAAAACACATTTCTGTAGCCCTATACAGTTCAATACAATAGAGCTGTTAGTATTTATCTCTGTATGGAATATCTGATATGAGTGTGCTGGGCCCTGGTAAAAAGTAGTGCACTAAATAGGGAATAGGGTGCCATTTTGGAAGCATATGCCTGTTCAGGGCTCTGTATCATAAAGAGCTTGGGCCGGAGGGGCAGGGTGAACTGACCTGCAGACACAGTCCTGGCGAACAGTGTAGGGTTGACTATAAGCACCAGCATTAGAGGAGCGTAGGTAGTAATGTAGTGAGGAATGGCATGCTGCAGGCCATTTTCACAGCTGCAACACAAGAGAGCACACTGAGAGAAATGCACTGCACATCACACAACCATGCACGTTTCCTCCAAGCAGGGAGGAAGGATCACAGGATAATCAGTAGAGAGAGAAATGTTGGTTTTGCACACCACAATCATCAGGCATTTAAACTACAATATGGCTATTGACTGCCAGCACTGCACAGGTCTTGGAATGCACAGAAAACTGGTCTAACATCAAGAACAAAAGCAAAACATTGTGTTCTTCACTGTATAACCCACACCAGTTAGCACAATATCATACATTCCTCATCATCATGTATTCTGAGACAATGCTCACTCATCCCAGTATGTTGACAGTCAGCAGTACAGTAAACAGTCGCAAGTCTACATTTTCAGTGCATTTCAGAACAACACAAATGTTATGTCATAGACACAGACAAAGCCAACCCACCAGGCACACACTGGTTGAATCAACATTGTTTCCACTTCATTTCAATAAAATGACGTTGAACCAATGTGAAATAGATGTTGAATTGACATCTGTGCCCAGTGGGAAGCTGTTGACATACCTGGAGATGGATGGGTAGTAGAGCATAGCCACACCCTCCACACACAGCAACACAGCCAGACCCCATGTGATCATGTGATAGAGGATGATGGTACTGACGGAACAACAAGACACACATCACGTCATGAGCCAGGCAGAGATTTCAACAGACACATAGTATACGGCACACAATATTTCACTGATTACATATGAGATACATGGTAAAGCCCAGAGAGAAGTGGTATCAGAACCGAAGAGCAGATTTACACATCCGCTTTCTAATGGAAGTGGCATATCATTAGGCCAGTATTAATAATTCAACACAATATTTGGTTTTGCGTTACATCAGAGGCTGTAGTACTTTTCCCCAACTGGAAAGACAGGAGTTCTATATTGAGGAGTTGTAGCTATATTATATTGAAAGATTACAGATATTATATTGATGATAGCGCACATCAGAGGCTATAGTACTTTCCCCCAATTGGAGACATAGTCAAGAGTTTTATTGAGAGAGAACAGATTTGATATAGAAGTGATATAGCAGAAGGTGATAGATGGCAGGAGGAGAGTATAGACTACCTGATTCCTGCAGATCTTCTGACCACCAGGAAGACGTCCACAGCGTAACAGAAGGTCCACCAGAAAGATGCACTGAAGAACAGCTGGATCCACATCTGGGGAACACAAAACCAGATTCAACATCAGAACAACACACTGTATATAAACAATACTTAATCGAGCATCATACAGGATTATAAACATGGTTTAGAATCTCTCCTGAATAAGTAACTAGATAGCTTTTTAATGTAACAAACTAATATACAGTGGGGAGAACAAGTATTTGATACACTGCCGATTTTGCAGGTTTTCCTATTTACAAAGCATGTAGAGGTCTGTAATTTTTATCATAGGTACACTTCAACTGTGAGAGACGGAATCTAAAACAAAAATCCAGAAAATCACATTGTATGATTTTTAAATAATTAATTTGGATTTTATTGCATGACATAAGTATTTGATCACCTACCAACCAGTAAGAATTCCGGCTCTCACAGACCTGTTAGTTTTTCTTTAAGAAGCCCTCCTGTTCTCCACTCATTACCTGTATTAACTGCACCTGTTTGAACTCGTTACCTGTATAAAAGACACCTGTCCACACACTCAATCAAACAGATTCCAACCTCTCCACAATGGCCAAGACCAGAGAGCTGTGTAAGGACATCAGGGATAAAATTGTAGACCTGCACAAGGCTGGGATGGGCTACAGGACAATAGGCAAGCAGCTTGGTGAGAAGGAAACAACTGTTGGCGCAATTATTAGAAAATGGAAGAAGTTCAAGATGACGGTCAATCACCCTCGGTCTGGGGCTCCATGCAAGATTTCACCTCGTGGGGCATCAATGATCATGAGGAAGGTGAGGGATCAGCCCAGAACTACACGGCAGGACCTGGTCAATGACCTGAAGAGAGCTGGGACCACAGTCTCAAAGAAAACCATTAGTAACACACTACGCCGTCATGGATTAAAATCCTGCAGCGCACGCAAGGTCCCCCTGCTTAAGCCAGTGCATGTCCAGGCCTGTCTGAAGTTTGCCAATGACCATCTGGATGATCCAGAGGAGGAATGGGAGAAGGTCATGTGGTCTGATGAGACAAAAATAGAGCTTTTTGGTCTAACTCCACTCGCCGTGTTTGGAGGAAGAAGAAGTATGAGTACAACCCCAAGAACACCATCCCAACCGTGAAGCATGGAGGTGGAAACATCATTCTTTGGGGATGCTTTTCTGCAAAGGGGACAGGACGACTGCACCGTATTGAGGGGAGGATGGATGGGGCCATGTATCGCGAGATCTTGGCCAACAACCTCCTTCCCTCAGTAAGAGCATTGAAGATGGGTCGTGGCTGGGTCTTCCAGCATGACAACGACACGAAGCACACAGCCATGGCAACTAAGGAGTGGCTCCGTAAGAAGCATCTCAAGGTCCTGGAGTGGCCTAGCCAGTCTCCAGACCTGAACCCAATAGAAAATCTTTGGAGGGAGCTGAAAGTCCGTATTGCCCAGCGACAGCCCCGAAACCTGAAGGATCTGGAGAAGATCTGTAGGGAGGAGTGGGCCAAAATCCCTGCTGCAGTGTGTGCAAACCTAGTCAAGAACTACAGGAAACGTATGATCTCTGTAATTGCAAACAAAGGTTTCTGTACCAAATATTAAGTTCTGCTTTTCTGATGTATCAAATACTTATGTCATGCAATAAAATGCAAATTAATTACTTAAAAATCATACAATGTGATTTTCTGGATTTTTGTTTTAGATTCCGTCTCTCATAGTTGAAGTGTACCTATGATAAAAATTACAGACCTCTACATGCTTTGTAAGTAGGAAAACCTGCAAAATCGGCAGTGTATCAAATACTTGTTCTCCCCACTGTAGGTCTAATCTCTTTTATTTCAAATAAGCCTATGTATGTGTCTCCATATGCATTAAGAGTTACATGTATACATGACCATCTCCGCAAATGTCAGTCAGTGTGTTCAAGCCCAAAAACTGGATCAAGGTTGCTAAATGCTCCCTGCGGAGTAATTTACTTATTCAGGGAATTTCACATGCTCTAAATCAGTGGTTCCCAAACTTTTTATAGTCCCGTACCCCTTCAAACATTCAACCTTCAGCTGCGTACACCCTCTAGCACCAGGGTCAGCGCACTCTCAAATGTTGTTTTTTGCCATCATTGTAAGCCTGCTACACACACAGACTATACGATACGTTTATTAAACATAAGAATGAGTGTGAGTTTTTGTCACAAACCTGCTCATGGGAAGTGACAAAGAGCTCTTATAGGACCAGGGCACAAATAATAAAATAATAATAATCAATAATTTTGCTCTTTATTTAGCCATCTTACATATAAAACTTTATTTGTTCATCGAAAATTGTGAATAACTCACCACGTCAATGAGAAGGGTGTGCTTGAATGTAGGTACATTACTCTGCAATATTGGGTTGTATTGGAGAGAGTCTCAGTCTTACATAATTTCCCACACACAGTCTGTGCCTGTATTTAGTTTTCATGCTAGTGAGGGCCGAGAATCCACTCTCACATAGGTACGTCGTTGCAAAGGGCAGCAGTGTCTTAACAGAGCGATTTGCCAAGGCAGGATACTCTGAGCGCAGCCCAATCCAGAAATCTGGCAGTGGCTTCTGATTAAATTCAATTTTCACAGAACCGCTTGTTGCAATTTTGATGAGGCTCTCCTGTTCAGATATCGGTAAGTGGACTGGAGGCAGGGCATGAAATGGATAATGAATCCAGTTGTTTGTGTCATCCATTTCGGGAAAGTACCTGCGTAATTGCGCACCCAACTGAAGCTAATCTGAACACAAGGCTCCCTAAATTTTATCAGCATATCCACTGGGATCCTCTGCCTCTAACCCTATTACAGGGGCTGAGTCACTGGCTTACTGGTGCTCTTTCATGCCGTCCCTAGGAGGGGTGCGTCACTTGAGTGGGTTGAGTTACTGACGTGATCTTCCTGTCTGGGTTGGCGCCCCCCCTTGGTTTGTGCTGTGGTGGAGATCTTTGTGGGCTATACTCGGCCTTGTCTCAGGATTGTAAGTTGGTGGTTGAAGATATCCCTCTAGTGGTGCGGGGGCTGTGCTTTGGCAAAGTGGGTGGGGTTATATCCTTCCTGTTTGGCCCTGTCCGGGGGTATCATCGGATGGGGCCACAGTGTCTCCTGACCCCTCCTGTCTCAGCCTCCAGTCTTTATGCTGCAGTAGTTTATGTGTCGGGGGGCTAGGGTCAGTTGGTTATATCTGGAGTACTTCTCCTGTCTTATCCGGTGTCCTGTGTGAATTTAAGTATGCTCTCTCTAATTCTCTCCTTCTCTCTTTTTTTCTCTCTCTCGGAGGACCTGAGCCCTAGGACCATGCGTCAGGACTACCTGGCATGATGACTCCTTGCTGTCCCCAGTCCACCTGGCCTTGCTGCTGTTCCAGTTTCAACTGTTCTGCCTGCGGCTATGGAACCCTGACCTGTCCACCGGACGTGCTACCTGTCCCAGACCTGCTGTTTTCAACTCTCTAGAGACCGCAGGAGCGGTAGAGATACTCTTAATGATCGGCTATGAAAAGCCAACTGACATTTACTCCTGATTATTATTTGACCATGCTGGTCATTTATGAACATTTGAACATCTTGGCCATGTTCTGTTATAATCTCCACCCGGCACAGCCAGAAGAGGACTGGCCACCCCTCATAGCCTGGTTCCTCTCTAGGTTTCTTCCTAGGTTTCGGCCTTTCTAGGGAGTTTTTCCTAGCCACCGTGCTTCTACACCTGCATTGCTTGCTGTTTGGGGTTTTAGGCTGGGTTTCTGTACAGCACTTCGAGATATTAGCTGATGTACGAAGGGCTATATAAAATCAACTTGATTTGATTTGATGATATCGAATGCGCGACCCGGGCTGGGAAAATTCTGGATCATTGTTACTCTAACTTCCGTGACGCATACAAAGTCATCCCTCGCCCTCCTTTCGGCAAATCTGACCACGACTCCATTTTGTTGCTCCCAGCCTATAGACAGAAACTATAACAGCCCGTGCTCTATAAACGCCCGTGCTCAGGTCTGTTCAACGCTGGTCTGACCAATCTGATTCCACGCTTCAAGATTGCTTCGATCACGTGGACTGGGATATGTTCCGGATAGCGTTGAACAACAACATTGATGTATACGCTGATTCCGTTTATTAGCAAGTGACTATTAAAACCTTCCCCAACCAGAAACCATGGATTGATGGCAGCATTCGCACAAAACTGAAAGTTTTTAATCAGGGCAAGGCGACCGGAAACATGACCGAATACAAACAGTGTAGCTATTCCCTCCGCAAGGCAATCAAACAAGCTAAGCGTCAGTATAGAGACAAAGTAGAGTCGCAATTCAACGGCTCAAAAACGAGAGGAATGTGGCAGGGTCTACAGTTAATCACAGACTACAAAAAGAAAACCAGCCCCGTCGCGGACCTCGATGTCTTGCTCCCAGACAAACTAAACAACTTCTTTGCTCGCTTTGATGACAATACAGTGTCACCGACACAGCCCGCTACCAAAACCTGCAGACTCTCCTTCACCGCAGCCAACGTGAGTAAAACATTTAAACGTGTTAACCCTCGCAAGGCTGCCGGCCCAGACAGCATCCCTAGCCGCGTCCTCAGAGCATGCGCAGACCAGCTGGCTGGTGTGTTTACGGACATATTCAATCAATCCCTATCCCAGTCTGCTGTTCCCACATGCTTCAAGAGGGCCACCATTGTTCCTGTTCCCAAAAAAGCGAAGGCAACTGAGCTAAACGACTATCGCCCCGGAGCACTCACTTCCGTCATCATGAAGTGCTTTGAGAGACTAGTCAAGGATCATATCACCTCCACCCTACCTGACACCCTAGACCCACTCCAATTTGCTTACCGCCCCAATAGATCCACAGACGACGCAATCGCAATCACACTGCACACTGACCTAACCCATCTGGACAAGAGGAATACCTATGTAAGAATGCTGTTCATCGACTGCAGCTCAGCATTTAACACCATAGTGCCCTCCAACCCCGTCATTAAGCTCGAGAACCTGGGTCTCGACCCCGCCCTGTGCAACTGGGTCCTGGACTTTTTGACGGGCCGCCCCCAGGTGGTGAGGGTAGGAAACAACATCTCCACCCCGCTGATCCTCAACACTGGGGCCCCACAAGGGTGTGTTCTCAGCCCTCTCCTAGTACTCCCTGTTCACCCATGACTGCGTGGCCATGCACGCCTCCAACTCAATCATCAAGTTTGCAGACGACACTACAGTGGTAGGCTTGATTACAACGATGAGATGGCCTACAGGGAGGAGGTGAGGGCCCTCGGAGTGTGGTGTCAGAAAAATAACCTCAACTCAACGTCAACAAAACAAAGGAGATGATCGTGGACTTCAGGAAACAGCAGAGGGAGCACCCCCCTATCCACATCGACGGGACAGTAGTGGAGATGGTGGAAAGTTTTAAGTTCCTCGGCGTACATATCATGGACAAACTGAAATGGTCCACCCACACAGACAGCGTGGTGTAGAAGGCGCAACAGCGCAACAGCGCCTCTTCAACCTCAGGAGGCTGAAGAAATGTGGCTTGTCACCAAAAACACTCATAAACTTTTACAGATGCACAATCGAGAGCATCCTGTCGGGCTGTATCACCGCCTGGTACGGCAACTGTTCCGCCCACAACCGCTCTCCAGAGGGTATTGAGGTCTCCACAGCGCATCACCGGGGGCAAACTACCTGCCCTCCAAGACACCTATACCACCCAATGTCACAGGAAGGCCAAAAAGATCATCAAGGACAACAACCACCCGAGCCACTGCCTGTTCACCCCGCTATCATCCAGAAGGCAAGGTCAGTACAGGTGCATCAAAGCTGGGACCGAGAGACTGAAAAACAGCTTCTATCTCAAGGCCATCAGACTGTTAAACAGCCATCACTAACATTGAGTGGCTGCTGCCAACATACTGACTCAAATCTCTAGCCACTTTAATAATAAAAAATGGAATGTATCACTAGTCACTTTAAACAATGCCACTTTATATAACGTTTACATACCCTACATAACTCATCTCATATGTATATACTGTACTCTATACCATCTACTGCATCTTGCCTATGCCGTTTGGCCATCGCTCATCCATATATTTATATGTACATATCCTTATTCATTCCATTACACTTGTGTGTATAAGGTAGTTGTTGTGAAATTGTTAGATTACTTGTTAGATATTACTGCATGGTCGGAACTAGAAGCACAAGCATTTCGCTACACTCGCATTAACATCTGCTAACAATGTGTATGTGACCAATAAAATTTGATTTGATTTGAACTCACTCAGATGCTTCGCTATATCACATTTGACATTGTCCGTAAACTTCAGTTCATTTGCACACAAAAAATCATACAATGATGGAAAGACCTGTGTGTTGTCCTTGTTAATGCAGACAGAGAAGAGCTCCAACTTCTTAATCATAGCCTCAATTTTGTCCCGCACATTGAATATAGTTGCGCAGAGTCCCTGTAATCCTAGATTCAGATCATTCAGGTGAGAAAAAACATCACCCAGATAGGCCAGTCGTGTGAGAAACTCGTCATCATGCAAGCGGTCAGACAAGTGAAAATTATGGTCAGTAAAGACAACTTAAAGCTCGTCTCTCAATTAAAAAAAAAAACATGTCAATACTTTGCCCCTTAATAACCAGCGCACTTCTATATGTTGTGAAAGCGTTACATGGTCGCTGCCCAAGAGTTCATGGTCGCTGCACAAGAGTTCAGGGGCCTTGCTTAAACAAAGTTAACCATTTCCACTGTAGTGTCCAAAACGTCTTTCAAGCTATCAGGCATTCCTTTGGCAGCAAGAACCTCTCTGTGGATGCTGCAGTGTACCCAAGTGGCGTCGGGAACAACTGCTTGCGCGCACGTTACCACTCCACTATGTCTCCCTGTCATGGCTTAGCGCCATCAGTACAGATACAAACACATCTTGACCACCAAAGTCCATTTGATGTCACAAAGCTGTGCAGTACTGCAGAAGAGGATGTCTTCCCTAATTGACCCCCCATAAACATAACGGACATATACCAGGAGCTGTGCCAGGCCCGCCACGTCTGTTGACTCATCCAGCTGTAATGCATATAATTCACTGGCTTGTAATGCAAAGCAGTAATTGTTTCAAAACGTGTCCTGCCATGTCACTGATGCGTCGTGAAACAGTGTTGTTTGATGGAGGCATTGTCTGTATAGTTTTTGGGGCCTTTTCCCCCAGCATTGTCCCAGCCATATCCGCGGCAGAATTAAGTCCTCCACAATAGTATGGGGCTTGCCTATCCTAGCCACTTGGTAGCTCACCATATAAGACGTTTCTAGCCCCTTCTTATTAATGGTATATGTTGCTTTTATACGTCTTACTACTTGAAAGTCATCTTAATTCTCGCTCAAAATACTCCCGTGGCTTATTTTTCAAATTGGCATGTTTTGTTTCTAAATGTCTGCAGAAGAGTGAAGGTTTCATCGTGTTGTGAGATAGTAATTTTGCACATATAACACACTGTGGCTGAGGAAAGGCACTACTCCCAACATAAGAGAACCCCAAATCAATGTAGTTCCCATCATATTTGCCCCTCTTCGATGGTCCAACGTCGCTGTCTGTTGTTCGGTGCTTTCCCGGGTACATACGGACCGTTAGTGGAATTCCCGCGAGAGAGTAACAGTTAATGTGATTGGATGTTAATTATTTGACTAGGCTACCTGTATTTGACATTGTGTTGTTATTTCGATGAACACTAGATGGTTTAATTTTATTTTTGGTAGTGAAACGAGGCTACTCAGGCGGAAAAAACCTCACCCAAATGTATAGCCCCGTTGGAAAATATAAATGAACTGTTTGAAAATGTGAAGAATTTATTTAAAAAATTTAATAATTAAAAAAAATGTGAATCACATTTTTATTTGGCGTACCCCCAACGGCATTGCACATACCCCCAGTTTGGGAATACCTGCTCTAAATAAAGGTGTTGGTTCAACACGCCTGACTCTCCTCAACACCCTCTGCTGTGTGCAGTGAGATGGTTGTTATAACTTCTTTAAGCTTTAGGTATGAAGGAAGTTAGAGGTAGTTTCGTGAGGCAATTAACTAGCGTTAGCACAATGACTGGAAGTCTATGGGTATCTGCTAGCATGCTACTTCTAACTTCCTTCATACTGGACACAGAGACATAAAAATGGTATCCACAAGTTCATCTGACTCTGGGAGTAGATAAAGGGCGTCATTGCCAAAATCCCGAAGTATCCCTTTAACCACCATTTTGGCATGCAAGTGACTGTTCAAATGTAAGATCATAGCATCTGCTAGCCTGTTACTCCCAGTACTGTATATTTGCTGAGCTCATATTTGTCTCCTCTGCTAGGTCAGATGGTTTTCTTGGTTAGGTCACATGGTCAAGAAAACATCTATCATACATACTGCACTGCCGACACAGAACACCTCTGGCCACATGTCGCTGTTGTTGGCCACATTGATCCCTCTGACAAGGTTGGGCAGGCCCAGCCAGATGGATGACCTCACTATGATACCTGGAGGAGACAAACACAACAAGACCTCTCAAAACATCTGACCATCATATAAAGATCTGTTATACAGGATGTCAATGAGGGGGGCTCCCGAGTGGCGCTGCATATCAGTGCTAGAGGCGTCACTACAGACCCTGGCCTGGTTCAATTCCAGGCTGTATCACAATCACAATTGTGTGTGTATCCGTTGCTCCTCCACATACACATTCTCCTCTTAGTCCTTGTGTAATGATTGCAGTGAGACCCCCAGGCCTGTTATAAAATCAAGCTAGTAGGCTAACAATCCATTCTTTGACTGATGATATGTGAGACATATTGGCCTGCAAAATGCCTATTGCATAAATTGTATTTCACTAGCTACAATATCTGGTTCCATTGTCATAAACTGTGATAAACAATCTAAAATTGTACAGTAAAGTAGAGGGACACAATTACAAACGTGGTGTACGCCTACAACTTTGATTAAATTCTCCATGGTATCGACTGTGACGCGAAAGGTGTTCATGAAAAGTAACGGGACATAGCCTTACCTGCACATCCCAGTATATCACATATGCTGATGATAAACAATATTCTCGACGAAGACGCTGGTTTGGGAAGAGGGTACTGTCCAAGGCGCCTGTAACCCCTACGTTTGGGCAAAATTTGTAAAATAGAAAATATCAAACTTAAACTTGCGCTACCGATGCAAATGGCGCCAAAGAAGAGGGGCTGAAAAGTAATGACAAATTCGGTCGATGCGTCTCGGTTTGGGCAGCAGAACGTCTCCAGCCTTGGGGATGCCATCACGGACTCGATGGAAAGAAGCAGGCTACGGTGTCAGGGGAGAAAAGAAAGGAAAATTCATTAATTTAGTCCGTGGAATGAGGTCTGTTTCAAGTGAAAATCACGGGTTGAATCATCATGTGCTTCTATTTAATCCTTCCAGTCAGGGTTTAACTGCCCCACATTGGTAAGAAGCCACATAAGAATGTTGCTCAACATTTGTAGTAAAAAGGCTTAGGCTACTTTTTGTTAAGTTAAATGTTTCCACAAAATTGTCCATGCCTCTATAATATTAAGTATAAATTGCATTATGAGTGTGAGAAAACGTGGAAATTAAGTGTATAAATGTGTGTTCAGGAAAATACTGAATCATACCTTTAATAAATAGCAGATGCAGTAGTACTAGTGGAAAATATGAAATGCACAGTATGCAAACTTTTACCAATTGTACAAGAACATCTGATACTATGCAGTTGTTTGGAGTGGTTTGAATGTAGGTAGGCTACATTAGGAAGTTGAAATAGAGTAACAAAGTTACTAAGCCCTACCCTGTCCAGACAGATCATTTATGAATAGCCTACTATGCAGCACCTGACCTGAGTAGCTAGAGGAGCTGCTACATTCCAGCTCTAAGAGCCTGAAAAGCAGGTAAACCGTTGTAGAAATGATTTGTGGATCAATGGAGCTATGAATATGCATTGATTACAGAGAGGCCATTCAGTGGGTTTATACAGTGGTATTCTAATCCATGCACCTTCTCTGACAAGGCACAAAGTAATGTGTGTTTTAGGTTTACAGTGGCAACATAATAATAATAGTGAATTGTAGGCTATTATGATTTT
This sequence comes from Salvelinus alpinus, assembly GCF_045679555.1. Lineage (NCBI taxonomy): Eukaryota > Metazoa > Chordata > Actinopteri > Salmoniformes > Salmonidae > Salvelinus > Salvelinus alpinus. The sequence goes on from NC_092099.1 coordinate 30,570,974, forward strand.
GGATTTTTGCAGCTCTCTCTTCTCTTTCCTTCTTTCTCAATGAACAAACCTAGCTGCTACTGACATCTGGTGGTGGATAAAATAACTTATGTAGAGAATGTTTTCATTAGATAATCACGTTGCATCCATGAAGAATGTATGTCACAGAATGTGCATGCTAAGGAGTGCCTTGCCATGTTTTCTCACTGTCAAATGTTTGCCTTGATAATGTCAATGTGGGGTAGCAATTCTGGGATATTTAAAAATAAACTAACTTATGTGGATGATTAGTTTATTCTCATGGCGGATCTCATGGCGAACCGGATGCTAGTTTATCTATGCCAGACAATGCAGTAAGTAAGTAAGTAAGTTTTCTGGCGTGTTTCCTCTGTAAAACAACAGCTTATCCTCCAAATGGAAAAAGTAGGGAGCATAAATTGGTTTCTGGCAAATAACTCTGGCAAATTTCTGTGAGCCTGGAATTTCTCCTTGTAAAGTTTAGGCATTTATAAGTCTATCCAGCCATCTTTTTGAACTGCATTTCTTTCCAAAAATGTATTGGATTTTTGGAAACTTGCATGTAAAGTCTGAGTACAACTGATGAATAACCAGGCATGGAAAAGTCCTCCACTGAAAGCATGGCTTTACAGTTTATATCCAAGGGAAAAGTGTCAGTTACGATGTTGACACATTACCCAAACTACAAAAACAAACGTGTACCTGCACATCTCCTACGTATCTTTCCAGCCCCCCCCCCCCTATTTTTCTTACTAAAGCCCACTCCTTCCCTCTAACCCTCCCTCTTTAGCTGGAGGTGATGGGTGTGAACTGTCTGTGATGACAGTGTCAAGTTACAGACCTGCTCAACAGGATTCTACCCACTATCTCTGCCCACAATTGGGTCTAATGAACACCATATGCACTGTAAAAACAAGACCAGCAATGCATTCAAAACCACTTCCTGCAGGGCAGGCTGAAGCTGAGGGGAAATGACATCACAGGCTTTAAGTTGGGATGTGATGTCGAAATCACCCAAAAACAGTTCAGGAACAGACGGGTACAGATAAATGTTGACACCAGCGACAGGTCGAAGTCCAGTTGCTGATGTTACAAAACCAATGGTGCAAGACAGACTACTAGACTGCCGTCTGATTTGGGGAACTCTATAGGTCAACAATGAGACAGGCTACAGGACACAGCAGTGACAACCCGAGGAACAATGCTATCCAGACTGGATCAGTTGTTTTTCTCTCCAACCCTTTGATGAGTGGTGAGTAGATTGCTTGGTGAGATACACTAAAAGTTTCCACTTGTCTATATCTATGCTTTGGCCAATGAATGTCTGTATCTGTGAATGATCCTATAATTGTTGTTCTTCTCTTATAAGATATTGAGTCAGATTGGTCCCCCATTCATGATGCAGCCTACAATGGACGTGTTCTCACACTGAGAAACCTAATAGCGCAGGTAAGGAAGGCACACCCAGGCCCACAGGGCACAAACGTTTATTCCACGTTGGTTCAATGTAATTTCATTGAAATGACATGGAAACAATGTCGATTCAACCAGTGTGTGCCCTGTGGGTCCTTATTATGCACGCTCATGCCTGCAGGCTTTAGTGTAACTGCTATTTGTTATTTCTGTTTATAAAGTAACAATAGCCTTACCATTGTCTGCGGAATGGGGCTGTAGATGGAATGCATCACTTAAGCACAGCATTATTCAAGGGACAGCTTAGCACACTGAACATTCAAAGCAATTTCAATATGGAGAAATGTCTGTCTATTGTTGGCAGAGGGAATAGGATTGGTTTTATATTTGTGTGTCATTTTTCAACCCTCTTCACAGGGAACGTGTGTCAACCTGGCCACTCTAGACAGAGTCTCTCCCCTTCATGGAGCATGTCTGCAGGGACACACTGACTGTGCCCGGTTACTGATAGAAAATGGGGCAAATGTGAGTAAGGAATTTCACTCTAATCTGCACCATCTCTGAATTTGGCTGATTTTAAGACTTATTTACATGATTATGATTCAATTTCAATGTAGAACAAGCACAGGCTAAATACAGGCAGACCCCTCTGAATATGGGTTATAAATGTTTCTGTGGAGGTATTAGGCGATTAACCTCACTCATTCCTTGTCACTTTAACATTACTAGCACAAATCTGTAGACAACAATACCCCAACTGTACACTGAGTGGGTGTAAAGTCACATGTTTCAATAGCTACTGAATTGGAGTGTAACAATTTATTTAACTGTTGAATAGTCTACATTTTCGTTTTTAAAAAGCACTGAGCGAAAACGGAATATCAACAACATAGCTCAGGAAGTAGGAAGCTCTCTCAACCATTTATATGCAGATGATACAGTCTTATACTCAGCTGGCACCTCCCCAGTAGTCACCTCATACAAGTACTTGGGAGTATGGCTTGACAGTACACTGTCCTCTCAGCACATATCCAAGCTGCAAGCCACGGTTAATCTAGACTTGGTTTCCTCTATTGTAATCGCTCCTCTTTCACCACAGCTGCGAAACTAACCCTGATTCAGATTACCATTCTACCCATGTTAGATTACGGAGACGTAATTTATAGATCGGCAGGTAAGGTAGCTGTCGAGTGGCTAGATGTTCTTTACCATTCGGCTATCAGATTTGCCACCAATGCTCCTTATAGGACACATCACTGCACTTTATACTGCTCTGTAAACTGGCCATCTCTATATACTTGTCGCAAGACCCACTGGTTGATGCTTTTTTATAAAAGACTCTTAAGCCTCTCTCCCCCCATCTGAGATCCCTGCTGCAGCCCTCATCCTCCACATACAACACCCATTCTGCCAGTCACATTCTGTTAAAGGTCCCCAAAGCACACACATCCCTGGGTTGCTCCTCTTTTCAGTTCGCTGCAGCTAGCGACTGGAACGAGCTGCAACAAACACTCAAACTGGACAGTTTTATCGGCATTTCAACATTCAAGGACTTAATCATGGACACTCTTACTGACACTTGTGGCTGCTTCACGTGATGTATTGTTGTCTCTACCCTTTTTGCCCTTCGTGCTGTTGTCTGTGCCTAACAATGTTTGTACCATATTTGTGCTGCTACCATGTTGTGGTGCTGCCATGTTGTGTAGCTACCGTGTTGTTGCTCTTGGTAGGCCGTAATTGTAAATAAGAAGTTGTTCTTAACTTAGCATAGTTAAATAAAGGTAAAAAATATATACACTGAACAAAAATATAAACGCAACATGCAATTTAAATTTTATTTTTTCTGAGTTAAAGTTCATATAAGGAAATCAGTCAATTGAAATAAATCAATTAGGCCCTAATCTATGGATTTCACATGACTGGGAATACAGATATGCATCTGTTGGTAGGATACTGTACCTTTAAAAAAGTAAGGGTGTGAATCACAAAACCAGTCAGTATGTGATGTGACCACCATTTGCCTCATGCAGCGCGGAACATCTCTTTCGCATAGAGTTGATCAGGCTGATGATTGTGGCCTGCGGAATGCTGTCCTACTCCTCTGCAATGGCTGTGCGAAGTTGCTGGATATTAGCGGGAACTGGAACACGCTGTTCTACACGTCGATCCAGAGCATTCCAAACATGCTCAAGGGGTGACATGTCTGGTGAGTATGCAGGCCATGGAAGAACTGGGACATTTTCAGCTTCCAGGAATTCTGTACAGATCCTTGCGACATGGGGCTGTGCATGATCATGCTGAAACATGAGATGATGGCGGCGGATGAATGGCACGACAATGGACCTCAGGATCTCGTCATGGTATCTCTGTGCATTCAAATTGCCATCGATAAAATGCAATTGTGTTCATTGTCCGTAGCTTACAACCTGCCTATACCATAACCCCACCGCCACTATGGGGTACTCTGTTCACAACGTTGACATCAACAAACCGCTCGCCCACATGATGCCCTGCCATCTGCCAATTACAGTTGTAACAGGGGTTCATCCGTGAAGAGCACACTTCTTCAGCATGCCAGTGGCCATCCAAGACGAGCATTTGCCCACTGAAGTTGTTTACAATGCCGAACTGCAGTCAGCACGCAGATGAGCTTCCCTGAGACTTTCTGACAGTTTGTGCAGAAATTATTTGGTTGTGCAAACCCACAGTTTCATCAGCTGTCCAGGTGGCTGGTCTCAGATGATCCCATAGGTGAAGAAGCCGGATGTGGAGGTCCTGGGCTGGCGTGGTTACACGTGGTCTGTGGTTGAGGCCGGTTGGACGTACTGCCAAGTTCTCTATAACAACATTGGAGGCGGCTTATTCAATTCTCTGGCAATAGCTTTGGTGGACATTCCTGCAGTCAGCATGCCAATTGCACTCTCTCTCAATACTTTAGACAACTGTGGCATTGTGTTGTGTGACAAAACTGCACTTTTTAGAGTGGTCTTTTATTGACCCCAGCACAAAGCGCACCTGTGTAATGATCACGCTGTTTAATCAGCTTCTTGATATGCCACACCTGTCAAGTGCATTGATTATCTTGGGAAAGGAGAAATGTTCACGAACAGGGATGTTAACAAATGTGTGCACCTATAAATAAGCTTTTTGTGCGTATATATAACATTTCTGGGATCTTTTATTTCAGCTCAAAAAACATGGGACCAACACTTTATATATCTCCATGTAGGTGTGCAACTACCATTCCCAGACACACTTATATGCTTGGAATGTGACAACCAGTGGAGTGTTAACCTTCTCAGCAGGCTATCACCAGCAGTTATGTTGGTTTGTATAGGATGGTAGAGGTATCTGGCAAGATATATGTTGTTGTCTGCGGTACCAGGTGAATGTCCCCATGTTGGAGAAGACCACCCCTCTGTCGGAGGCCTGTGCCCGGGGCCACGCGGCCTGTGTGACCCTGCTCCTCCAGCACGGAGCCTCACCCCAGGGATCCAGCCTCTCAGCCTCCCCCATCCACGAGGCCGCAGCCAAAGGTCAGGGGTCACATTCTTAGCTTTTATCGTCAGCTTTTATCAAATAAAAAAGAGCACCATGAACTCCATTTTTTGTTGTTGCAGTTATTTCTTTTTTTGTAATACCTAGGAGCACTTTGTTAAACCATTGTCAGATTTGATATTTTTTATGATAAAGTGTAATGAGATGTATCATTCCCCAGATTTAGTTACAGTAAGCAGTTTTTCAAAGCAGATCCCACACACTGTTCTTTATTCCATGAATATATCTATGTCCAGGTCACCCAGAGTGCATTGAGTCTCTGGTTCATCACGGGGCAGATGTAGATCAGCACACTGACCAATCAGGCTCGCCGCTCTACATTGCCTGCACAAATCAGCATCTGAGTACCGTGAGGAAACTGCTTCAGCTTGGTATGAAAATGGATTCTCTTTAGTTTGTTGTTATTACGCAGAAAGGATGTATAGATAGAATCTGGACTAGACATTGACCAGTGTGCTTCTATCACAAAGTGCTCAAATATTATAATAAGAGTTATTTACAGTTTACACTTGGCCTGCAGTATATGATACTCTCATTTGACATTTACTGTAGGCTACATACAAAATCCACACATTTACACACAATATCCACACATATATGCTCTCTGTCAGGTGCTAGTGTGAACAGGAGTAAGGATGGGGACTCTCCTCTGCACGCGGCAGCCCGTCTGTCCAACCCTGAGCTGGTGTCTGTTCTCCTGGAGCACGGGGCTGACTGCAACTGCAGAGACACACAGGGCAAGCAGCCCCTGGACCTGGCCCTTGCCAACAGCCCCGTTGAGAAACTACTGGGCCACAGAGGAGGTAGCTAGACCTGTAATGGATCTATCTGATACACAAGATTTTGGACAGAAGATTCTGTGGTGCTTTGAACTGCTGTTGTATACATTGAGTTTAAATACACCATGGATGTGTTTGTGAAAGGATTCTTGGTTCTTGCATGATTTATTAGATTTGCATAGTATTTACATTGTACTTGTGTTATTAACAATATCAAACCCTGAGAACATCTTTATGTTATCTAAATTATGGCTGTTTCTCCTCTGATGGCTGACCAGGAGTGTCTCGTCTGATGCAGCAGTGCCGGCTGTCCATCAGGAAGGTTTTGGGAAAGGCCAGACTTAGTTCAATCCATGGTCTTCAGATCCCCACAGAACTGAAGCAATACCTTCTGTACCAATCAGATCTATAGGGTATATCCATTAAATTAACATATTTTTTATGTTCTCTCTCAATGCATTTCTACTTTCGGTCAATAGGTGGCACCTTAGCACCAGCATCTGTGGAGAGGACGTAAACACTTATTGTGAATGTTGATTAGTGGGATGGTTTGTGCCACATTATCAGATTTGTGCACATGAAAGATATGAGAAAGAGAGAACTTTAGATTTTATGCATTCAGAAATAAATAAATAAATATGTACTGTTACTTGAAAATTGGTGTGATATTGCTCAATGGTAAGATCATAAATGTTTACCAAAGGAATGCCAAATAAACATCATTATTTTGTTTCAAACAATGCCTTTTGGATTTTCTAAAAAGCTTAAAATGTAAGAATCCATTCATGATACTGTAGCTTCGTACACCCATTAATGCATTCATCTATCCATACAATTACATATATATTTACATGTAAATTATGTAAGTATACATACACAGGTACATACACAGCTTAATACATAGTGTATTCAGACCCCTTGACTTTTTCCACATTTTGTTACATTACAGCCTTATTCTAAAATTGACTAAATCGTTTTTTCCCCTAATCAATCTACACACAATACCCCATAATGACAAAGCAAAACCAGGTTAAGACTTTTTTTTGCCAATGTAATAAAAATAAATATCACATTTACATAAGTATTCAGACCCTTTACTCTGTACTTTCTTAAAGCACATTTGGCAATGATTACAACCTTCTTTGGTATGACGCTACAAGCTTGGCACACCTGTGTTAGGGGAGTTTCTCTCATTCTTCTCTGCAGATCAACTCAAGCTCTGTCAGGTTGGATGGGGAGCGTTTGTGAAGTACACCTGGTGTACTTCACAAAATAGATGGCATCATGAGGGAGGGAAAATGATGACCCACTGGGAATGTGATGAAAGAAATATAAGCTAAAAGAGAAATATAGGCACAACTATTTTCAGGTCTCTCCAGAGATGTTAGATCAGGTTAATGTCCGGGCTCTGGCTGGGCCACTCAAGGACATTCAGAGACTTGTCCCGAAGCCACTCCTGCGTTGTCTTGGCTGTGTGCTTAGGGTCGCTGTACTGTTGGAAGGTGAACCTTCACCCCAATCTGAGGTTCTGAGCGCTCTGGAGCAGGTTTTCATCAAGGATCTCTCTGTACTTTTGCTCCGTTCATCTTTGCCTAAATCCTGACTAGTTTCCCAGTCCTTGCCCCTGAAAAACATCCCCACAGCATGATGCTGCCACCACCTTGCTTCACCATAGGGATGGTGCCAGGTTTCCTGCAGACGTGATGCTTGACATTCAGGCCAAAGAGTTCAATCTCGGTTTCATCAGACCAGAAAACCTTGTTTCTGAGAGTCTTTGGGTGACTTTTGGCAAACTCCAAGCAGGCTGTCATGTGCCTTTTACTGAAAAGTGGCTTCCGCCTGTTAACTCTACCATAAGGGCCTGATTGGTGGGGTGCTGCAGAGATGGTTATCCTTCTGGAAGGTTCTCCCATCTCCACAGAGGAACTCTAGAGCCCTGTCAGAGTGACCATCGGGTTCTTGGTCACCTCCCTGACCAAGGTCCTTCTCTCCTGAATGTTCAGTTTGGCCGGGCGACCAGCTCTAATAAGGGTCTTGGCGGTTCCTAACTTCTTCCATGTAAGAATGGAGGCCACTGTGTTCTTGGGGAACTTCAATGCTGCAGACATTTTTTGGTACCCTTCCCCAGATCTGTGCCTCAACACAATCCTGTCTCGGAGCTCTATGGACAATTCCTTTGACCTCATGGCTTGGTTTTTGCTCTGACATGCACTGTCAACTGTGGGACCTTATATACAGTTGAAGTCGGAAGTTTACATACACTTAGGTTGGAGTCATTAAAACTCATTTTTCAAGCACTCCACAAATTTCTTGTTAACAAACTATGGTTTTGGCAAGTTTGTTAGGACATCTTATAATTCACTGTATCACAATTCCAGTGGGTCAGAATTTGGAAAATGATGGAAAATTTCCGAAAATGATATCATGGCTTTAGAAACTTCTTATAGACTAATTGACATCATTTGAGTCAATTGGAGGTGTACCTGTGGATGTAATTCAAGGCCTACCTTCAATCTCAGTGCCTTTTTGCTTGACATCATGGGAAAATCAAAAGAAATCAGCCAAGACCTCAGAAAAAAAATTGTAGACCTCCACAAGTCTGGTTTCATCCTCGGGAGCAATTTCCAAACGCCTGAAAGTACCACGTTCATCTGTACAAACAATAGTACGCAGGTATAAACACCATGGGACCATGCAGCCGTCATACCGCTCAGGAAGGAGATGCGTTCTGTCTCCTAGAGATGAACCTACTTTGGTGTGAAAAGTGCAAATCAATCCCAGAACAACAGCAAAGGACCTTGTGAAGATGCTGGAGGAAACAGGTACAAAAGTATCTATATCCACAGTAAAGCGAGTCCTGTATCGACATAACCTGAAAGGCCGCTCAGCAAGGAAGAAGCCACTGGTCCAAAACCACCATAAAAAAGCCAGACTACGGTTTGGGGACAAAGATCGTACATTTTGGAGAAATGTCATCTGGTCTGATGAAACAAAAATACAACTGTTTGACCATAATGACCATCGTTATGTTTGGAGGAAATAGGGGGAGGCTTGTAAGGCGAAGATGTGCAGCATCATGTTGTGGGGGTGCTTTGCTGCAGGAGGGACTGGTGTACTTCACAAAATAGATGGCATCATGAGGGAGGGAAAATGATGACCCACTGGGAATGTGATGAAAGAAATATAAGCTAAAATAAATCACTCTACTAATATTCTGACAATTCACATTCTTAAAATAAAGTGGTAATCCTAACTGACCTAAGACAGGGATTTTTTACTAGGATTAAATGTCACGAATTGTGAAAAACTGATTTTAAATGTATTTGGTAAACTTCTGACTTCAATTGTAGATACGTGTGTACCTTTCCAAATCATGTCCAATCAAATGAATTTACCACAGGTGGACTTCAATCAAGTTGTAGAAACATCTCAAGGATGATCAATGGAAACAGGAGGCACCTGAGCTCAATTTCGAGTCTCATATTAAAGGGTCTGAATACTTACATATACACTGCTCAAAAAAATAAAGGGAACACTTAAACAACACAATGTAACTCCAAGTCAATCACACTTCTGTGAAATCAAACTGTCCACTTAGGAAGCAACACTGATTGACAATACATTTCACATGCTGTTGTGCAAATGGAATAGACAAAAGGTGGAAATTATAGGCAATTAGCAAGACACCCCCAATAAAGGAGTGGTTCTGCAGGTGGTGACCACAGACCACTTCTCAGTTCCTATGCTTCCTGGCTGATGTTTTGGTCACTTTTGAATGCTGGCGGTGCTTTCACTCTAGTGGTAGCATGAGACGGAGTCTACAACCCACACAAGTGGCTCAGGTAGTGCAGCTCATCCAGGATGGCACATCAATGCGAGCTGTGGCAAGAAGGTTTGCTGTGTCTGTCAGCGTAGTGTCTAGAGCATGGAGGCGCTACCAGGAGACAGGCCAGTACATCAGGAGACGTGGAGGAGGCCGTAGGAGGGCAACAACCCAGCAGCAGGACCGCTACCTCCGCCTTTGTGCAAGGAGGAGCACTGTCAGAGCCCTGCAAAATGACCTCCAGCAGGCCACAAATGTGCATGTGTCTGCTCAAACGGTCAGAAACAGACTCCATGAGGGTGGTATGAGGGCCCGACGTCCACAGGTGGGGGTTGTGCTTACAGCCCAACACCGTGTAGGACGTTTGGCATTTGCCAGAGAACACCAAGATTGGCAAATTCGCCACTGGCGCCCTGTGCTCTTCACAGATGAAAGCAGGTTCACACTGAGCACATGTGACAGACGTGACAGAGTCTGGAGACGCCGTGGAAAACGTTCTGCTGCCTGCAACATCCTCCAGCATGACCGGTTTGGCGGTGGGTCAGTCATGGTGTGGGGTGGCATTTCTTTGTGGGGCCGCACAGCCCTCCATGTGCTCGCCAGAGGTAGCCTGACTGCCATTAGGTACCGAGATGAGATCCTCAGACCCCTTGTGAGACCATATGCTGACACATGCACATTTGTGGCCTGCTGGAGATCATTTTGCAGGGCTCTGGCAGTGCTCCTCCTTGCACAAAGGCGGAGGTAGCGGTCCTGCTGCTGGGTTGTTGCCCTCCTACGGCCTCCTCCACGTCTCCTGATGTACTGGCCTGTCTCCTGGTAGCGCCTCCATGCTCTGGACACTACGCTGACAGACACAGCAAACCTTCTTGCCACAGCTCGCATTGATGTGCCATCCTGGATGAGCTGCACTACCTGAGCCACTTGTGTGGGTTGTAGACTCCGTCTCATGCTACCACTAGAGTGAAAGCACCGCCAGCATTCAAAAGTGACCAAAACATCAGCCAGGAAGCATAGGAACTGAGAAGTGGTCTGTGGTCACCACCTGCAGAACCACTCCTTTATTGGGGGTGTCTTGCTAATTGCCTATAATTTCCACCTTTTGTCTATTCCATTTGCACGACAGCATGTGAAATTTATTGTCAATCAGTGTTGCTTCCTAAGTGGACAGTTTGATTTCACAGAAGTGTGATTGACTTGGAGTTACATTGTGTTGTTTAAGTGTTCCCTTAATTTTTTTGAGCAGTGTATAAGGTATTTAACATTTCTTCAAAAAAAGTAATTTTGTCATTATGGGGTATTGTGTGTAGATTGCTGAGGAAATGTTTATTTTCAATCATTTTTTATAATTAGACTGTAACGTAACAAAATGTGGAAAAAGTCAAGGGGTCTGAATACTTTCGGAAGGCACTGTAGGTTCACACACACCATAATTCTACAGAAAAATGGGTTTTCTCCTGAATAAATTGATATATTATAGCATGGCTATTCCATTGTCACTTAAATATGCATTCAATCAAGCCTTTGTGGAAGGAGATGCCGCCCCAAAGTCTTACCATGAATCAAGATAATCAGGAAAAACTAAAGCCAATCACTGGGAGATAAATGGATGATTGGAGACACAGAAGTGTGTGTCCTGTAAGAGGTGATACATTTAGCCAGAGTGATATATTGATTGCCTTCTCTCACTTTTGTGCGGTCCACTGTACTCCTCATCATACCCCAAGAGATAACACTGGAGATTGAAACAAAAGGTAAATGTAGCTAATGAAGGATCCATCTCTGATACCTAGTCTTCCAGTTTAGAATGTGGAAATTTGACCAGTAATATGGTTTCTGGGACAGTGTGGGGTAAACACCTTTCTATTCCCCTTCAAAAAACTATTATTTACAATACAGTAGGGTGGTCATTATTTAGTTATTTCATAACCAGAGTAAAGGGAGCAATGTTTTTCCATAATAACGGATACTGCGATGACCACATTCATTCCAATTATTGCTTATGAACAATTGATTATTAAACAAGCCCCAGAAGAGGTGTCATTGATGTATATGGTTCATGACAGCCTGTCTGTCATCGTGTCTCTTCTCCATGTCTATAACTGCAACAGGAGATATTGTGCTGCCATGAACATGATTTCCCTATTCTGTGATGATACAGCAACAGCTGCTGAGCCACATACACGGCTTCTCATTATTCGCAATACTCATTACCTCTTCATCGATCCCCTCTCACAATTTACTGCTCGAGGTTAATCATTGTCCCTTCAAAATGTACAATAAGCATCTTGGGCCACCCGTGCGCATTGAGCCAGCCTTTGATTTACTAGTGCTGAATGTTAAATCAATATTGTGGAGGATATTGTGACTTCTGAGACTCCCCGGTCAGACTTATCAGACCCATGTAATTAGTGGCATCTGGGAAATCAAGAAAGAGACTGAGTCTGTCTGTCAGGGGGGAGAGAAGACAGTCGTGTGGCTACACATTTTCAAACATGTAATGAACAACTTTCTCTACTGTAATGACTGAAAGTAATGCATTAGTGGTGAGAGCGAGTGGGAGCCTGCCTGGGAGGATGTTCATATTGGGTTTTGGTTTCGCCTTATGTAACCAACAGGATCAATCTGTCTCTGAGTGGATTCTGACAGACTTGGTCAGGTACTGAAGGAGGTATAGATGCACTTAGAGCTTACCCACCTGCATCTGATGCTTAAGCTTTTACCTAAAGCCCCCTAGAGAACCTGACACTCCATTTGGCTTCGTCCTCCTGCTAAATGCACAGGCACTTACCGCCTCAAATAGCTGCGAAAGCGATTCTCAGTGAGAGCGAAAATACAACAAATAATGCAAGTTTTACACCCACTGCACACATTCTCCTAAAATGATCCAATGACTAATACAAACAGTCCATTGATGCAGGGAGAGAGGTTTCTCGATCGCGTGGTAAAGACTCATACATAGGAACCCTTTAATAGAAAATGGAGAGTTCAAAACATCACATGTGAATGAGGAGAAACACAGAAATAGCACTGTTAGGAAACATGAGGTAGCTGAACGTGATGGGCTTATATAAGAAAAAGAAAAGGCTCCAACCGAAGCAAGACAAAAGCCAATGCACATGAAACAATGATGTCTTCAGTGCCAGACCAAACATATAGCCACCAGACACTGTATCGTTTTGAGGACAAAATGCAATCAACCACCACCAACAGCAGACCAGCTGCAGAGCAGTCAGAACAGAAGGAGTATTTATATCTGTAATAAAGCCCCTTTGTGGGGAAAACATTCTGATTGGCTGGGCTTGGCTTACAAGTGGGTGGGCCTATGCGCTCACAGGCCCACCAATGGCTGCACACCTGCCCAGTGATGTGAAATCCATAGATTAGGGCCTAATGAGTTTATTTCAATTGACTGATTTCCTTATATGAACTGTAACTCAGCAAAATCCTTGAAATTGCTGCATGTTGCATTTATATTTTTGTTCATTAGAATATTCTAAGTGTGATTCCCCTGCGCTGGCTCTGTGGTTGACTGCTCTACGCTGAATCTTGTTATAGATACCCAGCCTTCCCACTGAGCTCTGTGGGTTCTGCCATTTCCCCATCCTCACCAGTAATTGCATGGTATTTTTAGGTTTGCCAGCGTAGGGCGAATTCACACATTGCTATTTTTTCAATTAGGCACCCCTACATTGATGAGGCTTTTATCAAAGAGGGAGGGTGGCAAGGCTGGATCACCGACACTGTTATAATGTTGATGTAAAATTAGAGTCAAAAGAGAGAAGTTTGAGGCCTGCTTCAGGACTGAGATGGTTATCTACTGTATCAGGATGGAGAAGCTCATGTTGGGTGGTGCCTTGTACATGCCAGACACTTATTTTAGCCATTTTATAAGCCAAACAAATTGCAATTGGTTTAAAGAAAAAGTGCACGTTTATTCTTGACCTGACATTTTTATACTGTATATTTAAAATGAAATGTTCATTAGGATCAGAAAAATTTACTAAATCTCCTTCGTCATGTTACATATTACATATTGAAATAATGAATATGTTACATATTCTAATAAATAGACTTAATTTATAATTCCATGATTAGTAACAAAAATACATTATTGATTTCATTTCACGGTATCGAGAGTCTTTAGCTACGGTACCTCTCACAACGCCAAGGAGACTATGACGAATCTCTCTGGGCAACTGACTGACAACTCCACATGTCCCTAGTTCACTGCTACATAATAAAGCGTTCCTCCATTTCATGACGACAGACCTTGTAGAGAAGAGAGTCTGCCTTTGTTTTTGTTTTTATCACCAAGTCCAATATCAGCCCTGTCTGTTGGTTTAGCTTTAAGCTGCTGTAGACAAGGTTGAGTCCAGTCAGGAAGCCCCAGAAAGGTGGTAGAGAGTCAAGAAGCTGAACATCATGACGACCAGCACCAAACCAATCAGGACCTGCTGGACCCACAGACACTGGTCCAGCTTCTGCTCCAGCCTGGCGTTACACACCATCACACGCATCAGCTGCAGAGGAAAGCATTTGATTACTTCATCTTACTAATTTATTCACTTTTCAGTCTCCCACATCAATTTGACAATACTAAAATGTTTCAGAAAACTACACCATTCACTATAATTATAACCCCATGGCTCTAATTGTGTAAAAAAAGATTATACAAAGAAAGTAAATCAAGTTCAAGTACAGTAAATACATTGGTTAATATGCAGTACCTACAGAAAGTCTACACCCCCCTTGGATTATATATATATATATATGTGTATGTATGTATGTATGTATGTATGTATGTATGTATGTATGTATGTATGTATGTATGAATGAATGTATGTATGTATGCATGTATGTACAGTGGGGCAAAAAAGTATTTAGTCAGCCACCAATTGTGCAAGTTCTCCCACTTAAAAAGATGAGAGAGGCCTGTAATTTTCATCATAGGTACACTTCAACTATGACAGACAAAATGAGAAAAAAAAATCCAGAAAATCACATTGTAGGATTTTTAATGAATTTATTTGCAAATTATGGTGGAAAATAAGTATTTGGTCAATAACAAAAGTTTATCTCAATACTTTGTTATATACCCTTTGTTGGCAATGACAGAGGTCAAACGTTTTCTGTAAGTCTTCACAAGGTTTTCACACACTGTTGCTGGTATTTTGGCCCATTCCTCCATGCAGATCTCCTCTAGAGCAGTGATGTTTTGGGGCTGTTGCTGGGCAACACGGACTTTCAACTCCCTCCAAAGATTTTCTATGGGGTTGAGATCTGGAGACTGGCTAGGCCACTCCAGGACCTTGAAATGCTTCTTACGAAGCCACTCCTTCGTTGCCCGGGCGGTGTGTTTGGGATCATTGTCATGCTGAAAGACCCAGCCACGTTTCATCTTCAATGCCCTTGCTGATGGAAGGAGATTTTCACTCAAAATCTCACGATACATGGCCCCATTAATTCTTTCCTTTACACGGATCAGTCGTCCTGGTCCCTTTGCAGAAAAACAGCCCCAAAGCATGATGTTTCCACCCCCATGCTTCACAGTAGGTATGGTGTTCTTTAGATGCAACTCAGCATTCTTTGTCCTCCAAACACGACGAGTTGAGTTTTTACCAAAAAGTTCTATTTTGGTTTCATCTGACCATATGACATTCTCCCAATCTTCTTCTGGATCATCCAAATGCTCTCTAGCAAACTTCAGACGGGCCTGGACATGTACTGGCTTAAGCAGGGGGACACGTCTGGCACTGCAGGATTTGAGTCCCTGGCGGCGTAGTGTGTTACTGATGGTAGGCTTTGTTACTTTGGTCCCAGCTCTCTGCAGGTCATTCACTAGGTCCCCCCGTGTGGTTCTGGGATTTTTGCTCACCGTTCTTGTGATCATTTTGACCTCACGGGGTGAGATCTTGCGTGGAGCCCCAGATCGAGGGAGATTATCAGTGGTCTTGTATGTCTTCCATTTCCTAATAATTGCTCCTACAGTTGATTTCTTCAAACCAAGCTGCTTACCTATTGCAAATTCAGTCTTCCCAGCCTGGTGCAGGTCTACAATTTTGTTTCTGGTGTCCTTTGACAGCTCTTTGGTCTTGGCCATAGTGGAGTTTGGAGTGTGACTGTTTGAGGTTGTGGACAGGTGTCTTTTATACTGATAACAAGTTCAAACAGGTGCCATTAATACAGGTAACGAGTGGAGGACAGAGGAGCCTCTTAAAGAAGAAGTTACAGGTCTGTGAGAGCCAGAAATCTTGCATATTTGTAGGTGACCAAATACTTATTTTCCACCATAATTTGCAAATAAATTCATTAAAAATCCTACAATGTGATTTTCTGGATTTTTCTTTCTCATTTTGTCTGTCATAGTTGAAGTGTACCTATGATGAAAATTACACAGGCCTCTCTCATCTTTTTAAGTGGGAGAACTTGCACAACTGGTGGCTGACTAAATACTTTTTTGCCCCACTGTATATATATATACTTTACATTATATTGTGTTACAAAGTGAAATTAAAATGGATGTAATTGTCATTTTTTGTCAACGATCTCTACAACATATTCTATAATATCAAAGTGGAAGAAAAATTCTAACATTTAAAGATGAATGAAAAATAAAAAACAAAAATACCTTGATTAGATAAGCATTTACCCCCCCCCGACATGCTGACCACACCGCTCGCGTTACGTGCGTGAGCGTTTCAAAATTAATGTACACATACAATGTTATTCAATCATTTCATCCAAACTGCTCGCGAGTGTCTGCATAACCAGGCATTAAAATAGAACTCCAAGTCCCACCTCTCCCATCTCCTCATTGGTGTTTAGGAGCATATACCCACGTGGGTGATTGGAAGATGAAGTGATGTCCACACTCCAGTCCAGTTGCTGGTGGTAATGCACCTTAAAGTTGGTTGCCAACTACCATATGAAGTCCAAAAGAGAAGAAGCCTTGAGGAGAGATTACTAGAAACAAACTCAGTTTACCCTTTTATCTGTGGATTAATTGTCGGAGTAGAGGACCTTGTGCATTTCAGGTAAAATAACGACCAAATGTTTATATCCCAGGACAAATTAGATAGCAACAGCAAGCTAGTTAAATTGCCATGAATGTTTCATGTGTTTCGACCAGTCCCCAAATTAATATAGTTGGTTCAGAGTTCGTTTGGATATTTCAACCTGCGTGTCCTGATCGTGTCTGGTGTGGATGGACAAAATCAACATGTGTGCGATTTAGTCAGTATATGCTTCATTACATGTTAGAAACACCTTTGGCAGCGATAACAGCTGTAAGTCTCCTGGGGTAAGTCTTAAAATAACTTTTCACACCTGTATTGTGCAATATTTCCCCATTATTATTTTCAAAATTCTTCAAGCTCTGTCAACATGTTGGGGACCATGGCTAGCAGCCATTTTCAATTCATGGCATATATTTAACAGATTTAAGTAAAAACTGTAACTTGGCCACTCACGAACATTCACTGAGCAACTCCAGTGTAGATTTTGCCTTCTGATGTGGGTTATTGTCCTGCTGGAAGGTGAATTCCTCTCCCAGTGTCTGGTGTAAAGCAGACTGAAACAGGTTTTCCTCTAGGATTTTGCCTGTGCTTAGCTCCATCCCGTTTCTTTTCATCCTGAAAAGCTCCCCAGTCCTTAACGATTACAAGCATACCCATAACATGATGCAGCCACCACCATGCTTGAAAATAAGGAGGCAGTTACTCAGTGACGTGTTGGATTTTCCCCAAACATACAGCTCTGCATTTATGCCAAAAAGTTTATTCCTTTGCCGTGTTTTTTGGCAGTATTACTTGTGTCTTGTTGCATGTTTTGGAATATATATTCTATATATTTGAATTCTTCTTTTCACTGTCATTTAGGTTATTATTGTGGAGTCTACACAATAATGATACATCCTCAGTTCTCCCATCACAGCCATTGAACTCTGTAGCTGTTTTAAAGTCACCAATGGCCTCATGTTAAACCTGTGGGGTAGGGGGCAGTATTTTGACATCCGGATGAAAAGTGTGCCCAAAGTAAACTGCCTGTTACTCAGGCAGCTAGGATATGCATATAATTGGTAGATTTAGATGGAAAACACTCTAAAGTTTCTAAAACTGCTAAAATGTTTGTCTGTGATTATAACAGAACTGATATAGCAGGCGAAATCCCGAGGACAAACCAACCCCCCCCAAAATAATTTCAGTTTACCACTATTTTCAATGGCTAGTACTATAATTATAAGCCCAAGTCCTCCCAAATCGCAGTTCCTAGGGCTTCCACTAGATGTCAACAGTCTTTAGAAAGAGTTTCAGGCTGGTTTTTGGAAAAATTGTAGTTTTTCTAGGTGGCTCCCATTTTGGCTGTAGTGTTTCCAAGCGTGTGGAGGAAAGCGCGTTCTTTCTTATTTATCTCCGGTAATGAACATACTATTCTCCGTCTTATATTTGATAGTTTATTTGCGTATTAGGATACCTAAGGTTTGATTATAAACGTTGTTTGACTTGTTTGGAAAAGTTTATTAGTAATGTTTGGGATTCATTTTGTATGCATTTTGATGAAGGGAAACTGAGTGGATTATTGACTGAAGCACGCCAGCTAAACTGAGTTTTTATGGATATAAAGAAAGACATTATCGAACAAAAGGACCATTTGTGATGTAACTGGGACCTTTTGGAGTGCAAACAGAAGAAGATCATCAAAGGTAAGGTATTTTTTATATCGCTATTTCTGACTTTCGTGTCGCACCTGTCTGGTTGAAATATGATTTTCATGTGTTTGTATGCGGGGTGCTGTCCTCAGATAATTGCATGGTTTGCTTTCTCCGTAAAGCCTTGAAATCTGACACGGCGGCTGAATTAACAAGAAGTTAAGCTTTATTTTGATGTATAACACATATATTTTCAAGAATGGTAAATATTTGAATTTAGTATTTTTGAATTTCGCGCTCTGCAATTTCACTGGATGTTGGCCAGGTGGGACGCTACCGTCCCGCGTATCCGTAAGAAGTTTTAACATCCCTGAGCAGTTTCATTCCTGTCCTGCAGCTCAGTTCAGAAGACGACTGCATCTTTGATGTGTCTGGGTGTTTTAATAGATCATCCACAGCATAATTATTAACTTGACCATGCTTAAATATGTATTTAATGTCTGATTTGTTATTGTTACCCATCTACCTTTCACTGCCCTTCTTTATGAGGCTTTTGAAAAGCTCCCTTGTCTTTGTAGTTGAATCTGTGCTTGAAATTCAATACTTGACTGAGGGACCTTACATATGTTGTATGTTTGGGTGACAGGGGAAGACATCCAAAAAACATGTCAACCCCTATAAAGTCCATATGACTTATTATGTAATTTGTTAAGCCAAATTTTACTTCTGAACTAATTTAAGGAGGGTGAATACTTATGCAACAACTATATTTTAGTTAGTACATTTTATTACTAGTCACTTTGACATTACGCAGTATTTTGTGGAGATCAATTCCTTTTTTTTCTTCTTTTTTTTTTTTTTTTTTTACAATTAAATCTATTTCAATCCCACTTTGTAATGCAACAAAATGTGAAAACAGTTCAAGGGGGTGTATATTTTCTATAGGCACTGTATAGGTTAATAAGTTATTGTGGGTGGAGGTGTATATTCCAATCAGAGTTCACCGTTGTGTGCAGGTCTGGGTGGCCATTGGCTCCTCCTTCCACAGGGTTGTCACATCCACTCGGATAGCTCAGAATGGGTTTAGTGCTCTCCAGGACGTGACATCGTAATCTACAGGAAGGACAGGACACAGTCATGTCAGAAAGGGCCGGGGAGAGGGGATTATCAGCCTGCTAGGTCACTGACATTCACTAGCCATGCTGAGGCAATCTGTGATGTACAATGCAAGACCACAATGGGTTAAGTTAATCAAAGTTATCTTGAGGTCATTATAGATTTTGATAGTGGCATATCAAATGACTTCCTGCCCCTTGAATGAACTGGTAATAAAAACATATAAAAAGGTATTCACATATTCCCATTCCCATCCATGATGAGACATTGATGGTGATGTACCTGTGATCCATGATCTTGGTTTTGGGCACGTCCTTCCAGAACTGAGCGAGCTCTGGTGATCCAGCACCAGCGTTCTGCTCCATCTCAGCAGCCATGACCAAGAAGCGGTCCTGCAGAGATGCCTGGTAGCCTGCACAAACACATCCAGGGCACTGGTTCTCTCATTGAACTCTGAATGATATTTAATCTCTGTATATTGTTCAGTTTATGTATCTAGAGTCCTACATATGGATGGGATCACCCCACTGCTGCCAGCATCAAAGTCTCAGATATAGAAGTGAAAGAGCTGACTCATTTACAGATACAGTGAGGGTTCTTATCCACTAGAGCTAAGTGAACAAGATGGAAGCGATAGATGGCAGCTGCTAAACATGTAATTAATGAGTTTCAAAGTTAAAACCCAGAAAGAGAGAAGAAAACCCTCAAACTTTGGAATAGTGCCAGAATTCAAATCTTCAAAAAACCCATGTCTAGTACATCAGAAGCCATGATTGACATGTCCATGCTTAAAGGCCTCGGAACTTCTTATCAGCCAAGTCCCTGCATACCAACTCAATGTTGGTCTCAAGTGATTGAGGTAAAAACATTGACCTTAGAGGTTTCAGCCTTCCAGGAGAGTACTGAGAGTGGCTCAATAAAGTTTATTCACCCTCTGTTAGATTTCTGAAGTCTCGGTTTAGGGGAAGATAAGAGATTATTATTTTATCACTCTTAAAATATGTATGTCGGGCAAAAGAAAGCTGCACTCTGTCAGCACTTCCCAAAATGAATAGACTGGACCTTTTGATTATTCTGAAGTTTCTGCAGGAGCATTTGGAAACATTCAAAGGACGAAGTAGGTAAGAGGAGGAGAGACAGTGCCGAGAGATAAGATCAGTACTCTACCGCCATGTAAAGACACCACTATATCCACAGATGCGCCCGGTTCACAGCTGCTGTTGCTGGGCTTCACTCTGTACTTCTCAGGTGCTGTGGTTCGTACCTGTAGAGGGACACACACACTCAGGTCAGCTTGGAGACTGACAACAACATTGTGTATTTTGTGCAAATGCACACCACTGTGTATCAGACAAACACACACACACACACACAAACACACACACACACCTTGAAGGCCACTTGATTCTTGGACACATTATCGAGGATGATAAGACACTTCCTCTCTGACTCTTTGGTGCCAAAACTCAGCTCCTCTGCTGGACTGGAAGAAAAAAAGAGAAAAGACGTCACATTTTACAGAAGAAACAGCACATGAAGAGAAGGTTGCTAGGACTGAATTTGTGTCTAACTAAATAAATGAATGTATTTTTCTTTAAGCCATTGGCCACAATGGCTATCTGGGTGTTCAAAACAAGCAAATATATCTGTTAAAAGTGGATAGCAACAGCAGCTTGCTTTACAGCGTGCTGTTGTTGTTCCTCTCTGTGGTATCTTAGCTTTATCAATCTTTTTGACTAAGCTTCATGTTGCTTCTGTTAGTTTCTGTTGTTACAAATTTACTAAACAGCTGCTGTACCACCAT
This sequence comes from Salvelinus alpinus, assembly GCF_045679555.1. Lineage (NCBI taxonomy): Eukaryota > Metazoa > Chordata > Actinopteri > Salmoniformes > Salmonidae > Salvelinus > Salvelinus alpinus. Next base: position 30,592,114 of record NC_092099.1, read on the forward strand.
CTACCTCAATATTATTAGCTAACACATGGCAGATTATGTCCATCTGTGCAGGCATGAGTAAACAAAAAGCCTTGTATCCTACAGAGATGCTGAAACCGGTGTGTGTGTGTGCCATTTATCAGAATTATATTCTTCTCTCAACATAAGGAGAGCCTTGATTGACGTCAACATGTTCTTTAGCATATTTTTAAAGGGGGTTCTTTCCAGAGAAATAGCGCCTGACTATGTTCCTCTCGGCCAAACCCTCAGCCTCTGATGTGCTGTGTCTCCTCCTGACCCATATGGAGCTGTCTGTCAGGCTCCTGGGTACTAGGCTGCCTCTGGGGAACATGGAGAATTACACCACATTATTTTCCAGGTTTAGGGTGAAAACATCTGTGATCTGGCATCAAAGCTGTGAAATCCAGAGCAGCAGCGCAAAAAATCCATGGCCTGAGAAATTAGCCACAAGGTGCTCTGATTCGCTCTTCAACACTCAGCACACCCCATTCACTCAGCACCCCCCCCCCCCCCCCCCGCAAGACTGCTTAAACAGGCTCAGGTTTAAGGGATTATTCTGTAATTGGATAATTCAGCCTCAGTGAACACTTCTCCACACAGCGGTGCTGTGGAATCCTGATGGCCTGCTACAGTACCTACTGAAAACTCAGCGAAATGGCTAACAGGATTCAAATCCCTGTCTAGCGCATATAATCAAATCAAATTCAATTTGTCACATGCGCCGAATACAACAGGTGAAATGCAACCTTACCCTGAAATGCTTACTTACGAGCCCTTAAACAACAATGCAGTTAAGAAAAATATTTACTAAATAAACTAAAGTAAAAATAATAAAAGAGTAACAATAAAATAACAAGGCTGTATACAGGGGTACCGGTACCGAGTCAATGTGTGTGGGTACAGGTTAGTCAAGGTAATTAAGGTAATACGTACACGTAGGTAAGGGTAAAGTGACCATCCATAGATAGATAATAAACAGCGAGTAGAAGCAGTGTAAAAAAATGCAAACAGTCCAGGTAGCCATTTGATTAGCTGTTCAGCTGTCTTATGGTTTGTGGGTAGAAGCTGTTAAGGAGCTTTTGGACCTAGACTTGGTGCTCTGGTACCACCTGCCGTGCAGTAGCAGAGAGAACAGTCTATGACTAGGGTGACTGGAGCCTTTGGCAATTTTTAGGGCCTTCCTCTGACACTGCCTGGTATAGAGGTCCTGGATGGCAGGAAGCTTGGCCCCAGTGATGTACTGGGCCGTACGCACTACCCTCTGTAGCGCCTTGCTGTCGGAGGCCGAGCAGTTGCCATACCAGGCATGATGCAACCAGTCAGAATAGTCTTGATGATGGTGCAGCTCAAAACATTTTTCAGGATCTGGGGACCCATGCCAAATCTTTTCAGTCTCCTGAGGGTGAATTGGTATTGTCGTGCCCTCTTCACGACGGTCTTGGTGTGTTTGGACTATGATAGTTCGTTGGTGATGTGGACACCAAGCAACTTGAAGCTCTCAACCTGCTCCACTACAGCCCCGTCGATGAGAATGGGGGCGTGCTCGGCCCTCCTTTTCCTGTAGTCCACGATCATCTCCTTTGTCTTGATCACATTGAGGGAGAGGTTGTTGTCCTGGCACCACACTGCCAGGTCTCTGACCTCCTCCCTACAGGCTGTCTCATCGTTTTCGGTGATTAGACCTACCACCGTTGTGTCGTCGGCAAACTTAATGGTGTGGAGTCGTGCTTGGTCACGCAATCATGGGTGAATAGGGAGTACAGGAGGGGACTAAGCACACGCCCCTGAGGGGCCCCCGTGTTGAGGATCAGTGTGGCAGATGTGTTGTTGCCTACCCTTACCACCTGGGGACAGCCTGTCAGGAAGTCCAGGATCCAGTTGCAGAGGTAGGTGTTTAGTGCCAGGGTCCTTAGCTTAGTGATGAACTACAAACTACAATGTAGAAAATAGTAAAAACCCTTGAATGAGAAGGTGCCCAAACTTTTGACTGCTACTGTAGGTATTACAGACTCGGCCAGGGACAGGTTGAAAATGTCAGTGAAGACACTTGCCAGTTGGTCAGCACATGCTCGGAGTACATGTCCTGGTAATTCGTCTAGCCCTGCGGTATTGTGAATGTTGAGCTGTTTAAAAGGTTTTACTTACATTGGCCAAGGCATTATCACACAGTCGTCCGGAACAGCTGGTGCTCTCATGCATGCTTCAGTTTTGCTTGCCTCGAAGCCCGCATAGAAGTCATTTAGCTAGTCTGGTAGGCTTGTGTCACTGGGCAGCTGGCGTCTGGGCTTCTCTTTGTAGTCCGTAATAGTTTTTTAGCCCTGCCGCATCCAACCAGTGTCGGAGCCAGTGTAGTAGGATTCAATCTTAGTCCTGTATTTACGCTTTGCCTGTTTGATGGTTCCTCTGAGGGCATAGCGGGACTTCTTATAAGCGTCCAGGTATGAGTCCCACTCCTTGAAAGCAGCAGCTTTACACTTTAGCTCCGTGCAGATGTTGCCTGTAATCCATGGCTTCTGGTTGGGGTATGTACGTAGGTCACTGTGGGAGCAAGGTCATTGAACTTATTGATGAAGCCGGTTGACTGATATGGTATACTCCTCAATGCCATTGGATGAGTCCCGGAACATATTCCAGTCTGTCCTAGCAAAACAGTCCTGTAGCATAGCATCTGCGTCATCTGACCACTTCCGTATTGAGCGAGTCACTGGTACTTCCTGCTTTAGTTTTTGCTTGTAAGCAGGAATCAGAAGGATAGAATTATGGTCAGATTTTTCAAATGGCGGGCGAGGGAGAGCTTTGTACGCGTCTCTGTGTGTGGAGTTTTTTCCCACTCATTGCACATGTACTGTAACATGCTGGTAGAAATGAGGTAAAACTGATTTAAGTTTCCCTGCATTAAAGACCCCGGCCACTAGGAGCGCCACCTCTGGATGAGCATTTTCTTGTTTGCTTATGGCTTTATGCAGTTTGTTGAATGCGGTCTTAGTGCCAGCATCGGTTTGTGGTGGTAAATAGACAGCTACGAAAAATATGGATGAAAACTCTCTCGGTAAATAGTGTGGTCTACAGCTTACCATGAGATACTCTACCTCAGGCGAGCAAAACTTTGAAACTCCCTTAATACTTGATTTCGCACACCAGCTGTTATTGACAAATAGACACAGACCACCACCCCTTGTCTTACCGGACGGAGGCAGCTGTTCTGTCTTGCCGATGCACGGAAAAACCAGCCAACTGTATATTATCTATGTCGTCATTCAGCCATGACTTGGTGGAACTTAAGATTAGTTTTTAAATGTCCCGTTGGTAGGATAGTCTTGAACGGAGCTCATCCAGTTTATTCTACAATGATTGCACATTGACCAATAGGATGGATGGTAGAGGTGGGTTACCCACTCGCCAACAAATTCTCCAAGGCACCCGGACCTGCGTCCCCTGTATTGACGTCTTCTCTTCATGCAAATGACGGGGATTTGGGCCTGGTCGGGTATCTGGAGTATATCCTTTGCATCTGACTCGTTAAAGAAAAAAATCTTTGTCCAGTTCAAGGTGAGTAATAGCTGTTCTGATATCCAGAAGCTATTTTCGGTCATAAGAGACGGTGGAAGAAACATTATGTACAAAATAAGTTACAAACAACGTGAAAAAACACACAAAATAGCACAATTGGTTAGGAGCCCGTAAAACAGCAGCCATCTCCTCTGGCGCCATTCTTTAAAGTCTCTCATTGTACATTCCATAGGGTACGGCTCCTCTAAACCGATTGTTCCAACTTCCTTCCTCTCCACATCCTCCTGTATTTATTCTTTGCCCCAGTAAAGTGTTGAGGAGCACAGCGCTCCCCTAAGCCCAGAATGACTCTCTAGACTCCAAGAAACCTTTTGACAAACATATTCTGAAGATCAAAGCCTCCCCTCTCATGCCCCTCCCCTCTCAGTGCGTTCTGCCTTCCTCGTGGTCTCACTGGAATCAGGACTAACACAGCTCAGAGACATAATTGCATCTAATACGTAGCCCTGAGCTGTCAAATCTCACATCAAAGAGTCAGCTCTCCAAAAAACTGAACTAGACAAAAATGACTAGGGAAAAGAGGAATGATCTGATTTGACATCAAAATAGCCATCAATGGAGGTAGCTCACAAGTACTGTACCTGAAGTCAACCTCAACTTAACAACAGCACCCCATACAGGTCACCTTAAGTCAACAAATTCTTATAAAATGATTAGGAAAGATAAAGTTCTTTCAAATAAAATAGAACACTGAATAATGCCGCTCTATAATCAGCCTCAAGATAAATGATACATCAGCTTCAACACAAAAGAGTACAAATAGGTAACAGAATGACCTTAAACTATGTTTTGCACAAAAGTGTCACCCGATCACTAATGCAACATTCATTTAGCCATCCAATTTGCATGATGGGAACTACTGGCTGCTCCTTGGTCAATATGGGAAGTCATCGTCGGTATGATCAATCAATGAATTCCATTGAATATCACAGCACAGTAATTAACTGCACCAACTGATTTCCACGCAATGCACCATTGATCGCAGGCATCCTTTATTTCTGTTCAGATACTACAAGATCAATCGATCCATCCAGGTGCAAACATATCGATATCTTTCTCTGGGCTTGAGTGTCAAAAACACATTCATCCTAAACTCTACAACCCATTCAAATCCTGCCCATGTGGATATGGATTAGCTACAGTCTAGTCACTGTGCTACCAGTCCTGCTATTCTTTAAGCGTCGAGTGCAGCTGAGAGATGCTGAATTCCAAATCAAACCCTAGTCCCTCCTGACTTTCTAGAAACTCTTGTATATCTGCAACTATTGGATTAACAATATGGTGAAAATTCCACCCAGAAGGCAAGGTGAAAGAATTAACATATTGCTTATACATTTTCAATACTTTCTGAGATACAGGAGTGCCGAGCAAGTAAGGGTTGATTTGATAGTCAGCAAGAGAAGACTAAGAGAGGGCTGCATTGAATACCTGACGTTTAGAAGAGGGCCCTTGAATGTGGTCAGTGGCTTCCTAGCTCCCTTCGTCCGACAGTCTCCTTTGTCGTTGTCATCCAGCTTCAGACTGCTCAGACTCTCCTCAGAGAAATACACCTGAAACAAGACAACAGTTGATCATTCATCAGTTCATCATTCTAAGTGCTTTGTTTGGAGAGGTGTTCTAAAAGATACATATTCTCATAAGTAATCTTTATTCATTTCTAAATAATACTATTAAATGCTTAACTATAGTCATCCAGAAGCGGCGCTCCTAGTGCCAGGGGACTTCAATGCAGGCAAACAAATCCGTTTTACCTCATTTCTACCAGCATGTCACATGTGCAACCAGAGAAGAATATATATACAGTGGGGAGAACAAGTATTTGATACACTGCCGATTTTGCAGGTTTTTTCCTACTTACAAAGCATGTAGAGGTCTGTAATCTTTTATCATAGGTACACTTCAACTGTGAGAGACGGAATCTAAAACAAAAATCCAGAAAATCACATTGTATGATTTTTAAGTAATTAATTTGCATTTTATTGCATGACATAAGTATTTGATCACCTACCAACCAGTAAGAATTCCGGCTCTCACAGACCTGTTAGTTTTTCTTTAAGAAGCCCTCCTGTTCTCCACTCATTACCTGCATTAACTGCACCGGTTTGAACTCGTTTCCTGTATAAAAGACACCTGTCCACACACTCAATCAAACAGACTCCAACCTCTCCACAATGGCCAAGACCAGAGAGCTGTGTAAGGACATCAGGGATACATTGTAGACCTGCACAGGGCTGGGATGGGCTACAGGACAATAGCCAAGCAGCTTGGTGAGAAGGCAACAACTGTTGGCGCAATTATTAGAAAATGGAAGAAGTTCAAGATGACGGTCAATAACCCTCGGTCTGGGGCTCCATGCAAGATCTCACCTCGTGGGGCATCAATGATCATGAGGAAGGTGAGGGATCAGCCCAGAACTACATGGCAGGACCTGGTCAATGACCTGAAGAGAGCTGGGACCACAGTCTCAAAGAAAACCATTAGTAACACACTACGCCATCATGGATTAAAATCCTGCAGCGCACGCAAGGTCCCCCTGCTCAAGCCAGCGCATGTCCAGGCCCGTCTGAAGTTTGCCAATGACCATCTGGATGATCCAGAGGAGGAATGGGAGAAGGTCATGTGGTCTGATGAGACAAAAATAGAGCTTTTTGGTTTAAACTCCACTCGCCGTGTTTGGAGGAAGAAGAAGGATGAGTACAACCCCAAGAACACCATCCCAACCATGAAGCATGGAGGTAGAAACATCATTCTTTGGGGATGCTTTTCTGCAAAGGGGACAGGACGACTGCACCATATTGAGGGGAGGATGGATGGGGCCATGTATCGCGAGATCTTGGCCAACAACCTCCTTCCCTCAGTAAGAGCATTGAAGATGGGTCGTGGCTGGGTCTTCCAGCATGACAACGACCCGAAACACACAGCCAGGGCAACTAAGGAGTGGCTCCGTAAGAAGCATCTCAAGGTCCTGGAGTGGCCTAGCCAGTCTCCAGACCTGAACCAAATAGAAAATCTTTGGAGGGAGCTGAAAGTCCGTATTGCCCAGCGACAGCCCCGAAACCTGAAGGATCTGGAGAAGGTCTGTATGGAGGAGTGGGCCAAAATCCCTGCTGCAGTGTGTGCAAACCTGGTCAAGAACTACAGGAAACGTATGATCTTTGTAATTGCAAACAAAGGTTTCTGTACCAAATATTAAGTTCTGCTTTTCTGATGTATCAAATACTTATGTCATGCAATAAAATGCTAATTAATTACTTAAAAATCATACAATGTGATTTTCTGGATTTTTGTTTTAGATGCCGTCTCTCACAGTTGAAGTGTACCTATGATAAAAATTACAGACCTCTACATGCTTTGTAAGTAGGAAAACCTACAAAATCGGCAGTGATCAAATACTTGTTCTCCCCACTGTATATATATATATATTTTTTTTTTAATAACTCTAGACTACCTTTACTCCACACACAGAGACGCATACAAAGCTCTCCCTCATCCTCCATTTGGCAAATCTGACCATAATTCTATCCTCCCGATTCCTGCTTACAAGCAAAAACTAAAGCAAGAAGTACCAGTGAATCGCTCAATACGGAAGTGGTCAGATGATGCGGATGCTACGCTAGAGGACTGTTTCGCTAGCACAGACTGGAATATGTTCCAGGATTCATCCAATGGCATTGAGGAGTATACCACCTCAGTCACCGGCTTCATCAATAGGTGCATCGACGACGTCGTCCCCACTGTGACCGTACGTACATATCCCAACCAGAAGCCATGGATTACAGGCAACATCCGCACCGAGCTAAAGGCTAGAGTTGCCACTTAAGGAGCGGGACACTAATCCGGACTCTTATAAGAAATACCGCTATGTCCTCAGACGAACCATCAAACAGGCAAAGTGTCAATACAGGACTAAGATTGAATCTTACTACACAGGCTCTGACACTTGTCGGATGTGGCAGGTCTTGAAAACTATTACGGACTACAAAGGGAAACCCAGACGCAAGCTGCCCAATGATGCGAGCCTAACAGACGAGCTAAATGCCTTTGATGCTCGCTTCGAGGTAAGTAACACTGAAGCATGCATGAGAGCACCAGCTGTTCCAGACGACTGTGTGATAACGCTCTCCGTAGCCAATGTGAGCAAGACCTTTAAACAGATCAACATTCACAAAGCCACGAGACCAGACGGATTACCAGGATTTGTACTCAAAGCATGCGCGGACCAACTGGCAAGTGTCTTCACTGACATTTTCAACCTCTCCCTGATCGAGTCTGTAATACCTACATGTTTCAAACAGACCACCATAGTCCCTGAACCCAAGACAGCGAAGATAACCGGCCAAAAAGGACTTCTGCCTTGTAGCACTCAAGTCTGTAGCCATGAAGTGCTTTGAAAGGCTGGTCATGGCTCACATCAACATCATCATGCCGGAAACCCTAGACCCACTCCAATTCGCATACCGCCCAAACAGATCCACAGATGACGCATCTCAATCGCCCTCCACACTGCCCTTTCCCGCCTGGACAAAAGGAACACCTATGTGAGAATGCTGTTCATTGACTACAGCGCAGCCTTCAACACCATAGTGCCCACAAAGTTCATCAATAAGCTAAGAACCATGGGACTAAACACCTGCCTCTACAACTGGATCCTGGACTTCCAGACGGGCTGCCGCCAGATGGTAAGGGTAGGCAACAACATCTGCCACGCTGATCCTCAACACTGGAGCCCCTCAGGGGTGCATGCACAGTACCGTCCTGTACTCGCTGCTCACCCATGACTGCGTAGTCAAGCATGACTCCAACACCATCATTAAGTTTGCCGACCACACAACGATGGTAGGCCTGATCACCGACAATGATGAGACAGCCTACAGGGAGGAGGTCAGAGACCTGGCAGTGTGGTGCCAGCATAACAAACTCTCCCTCAATGTGAGCAAGACAAAAGGAGCTGGTCATGGACTACAGGAAAAGGAGGGACGAACAGGCCCCCATTAACATTGACAGGGCTCAAGTGGAGCGGGTCGAGAGTTAAGTTCCTTGGTGTCCACATCACCAACGAATTATCATGGTCCAAACACACCAAGACAGTTGTGAAGAGGGCACGACAACGCCTTTTCCCCTCAGGAGACTGAAAAGATTTGGCATGGGTCCCCAGGTTCTGAAAAATGTATTGAGCTGCACCATCGAGAGCATCCTGACCGGTTGCAGCACCGTCTAGTATGGCAGCCTCTCGGCCTCCGACCGCAAGGCACTACAGAGGATAGTGTGTACGGCCCAGTACGTCCCTGGGGCCAAGCTTCCTGACAACCAGGACCTATATACTAGGCGTGTCAGAGGAAGGCCCAAAAAATTGTTAAAGAATCCAGTCCCCCAAGTCATACTGTTCTCTCTGCTACCACACGGCAAGAGGTACTGGAGTGCCAAGTCTAGCACCAAAAGGCTCCTTAACAGCTTCTACCCCCAAGCCTTAAGAGTGTTGAACAATTAATCAAATGGCCACCCGGACTCCTGCTACTGGCTGTTTATTATATATGCATTGTCACTTTACAAATTACCTCGACCAATCTGTACCTCCACACATTGACTAGGTACCGGTACCCCCTGTATATAGCCTCGTTATTTTTAGGTAATTTTCTTGGTGTTACTTTTTGATTTGATTATATTTTTGTATTTAATTTTATTTAGTAATTATTTTTTTAAACTATTTATTTAACTGCATTATTGGTTAAGGGCTTTAAGTAAGCATTACACGGTAAGGTCTACCTGTTGATTTCAGCAAATCTGACAATTTTATTTATTTCAAATTATAATCAGTTAAATACATTTTGGGACTGTGTGTGACAGGTCATTTCATTTCCTAAATAAACACATCAATCCCCATGATAACCCCTGAACCTTGTTCACAGTATAGTGAGGCAACAAGAAGAGGAACCCTACAAACACATTTCCTGTGAGAACACATGGTCCCATGACAATGGCTAGTCAGCACTTTCACTTCAATAAACGTAAACCTTCGCCCACATCCAACTTCCTCCCTCATACACCCACCCACACAATGAGTTCACGAGACCACAGAACAGCCGATATAAACACGTGGTTTGTTCAACGTTGGCAGAAAGTTATGGAAAGACAGGTGAAAGGTCAGTTGTGGTGGGACGAGAGTAATTTGGCCTCTATAGTATATTACCAAGGCCAGTCCCACAGCTTGAGTGAGCCAGATGGGAGATAGGGAGAGGGGGAGTGCAGCAGGAGAGAGAAGATGTGATAGGATGGGAGAGTTGGAGGAGAGGTGACTGGGGTGTGCCTGTGATCCGTGTACAAGCACTAATGAGTCAGATGGGGAGTGTGTCTTCTACTGTGATAAGCAACACACACCTCCACCAGACCGCTGCGACACACACAGATGACACAATAAAGACATCAAGAGACACTTGAGCTGCTTCTGAAATGTCTATTTTTATTCAGTGTTCAAATCAAGTGCAATACACAACAAGGATTAATTAGCTACTGTTGAAATGTACATGAGCATAATTGACTGATCTGTTGATTAAATAAAAAATTACAGCATTTCCGTTGATTAAATAGACTATCAAATAATTGCATAAGAGTTACAATCATAACTAAATCAATTGTTAATCAAACAGTGAAAAACAAAATGTTCAGTTTATCATTCTGGTTAATCAAAACCAGGATCAAAATACTATGACCTACCGTTATTGATCACCAGCCCCGAGAGTTAAAATGTATTTTTTACACAACGTTTTCACCAAACATCTTGCAAGGTAAGCTTAAATCTGGTCTGTGTTTGAGCTATATGGGGGATATCAAATTAATCCTTAGGTTGGTAGGAACAAATATAGCCTATTGTCAATGTTATCTGATGATGTATGACTTAATGGCAACATCGAATGTCTACCGAGTGACTATATCTTTGCGCATGAAAGATATGATGAAAACACTTCAATATCCCACGTATGTCCCCCGACACCACCACAATGTTTGAGAGAGGTTGGTGTTGTAGAAATTTCTTTTTTTTAGAGAACAATAACTTTTAGGCACATCCAGTGTGCAAAAACAGTGCAATTACCACATTCGGACACTTTGGAGAGAAGGACACTTGAATGTACCCTGGATACCCCATAACACCACCACAATGTTTGAGTGAGGATGATATGGTAGAAATTGTGTTTTTAGACTGAAAACTTTGCATTTAGGGATTGCAAATATGTAATAGCACTGGTATTATCTAATTTACAGACATATGCCACCGTGGAGAGGTTTAGGGACACTTGGAAACATCCCGAGACCACACCTGACACCACTTACTAAAACATCTGCCCATTTCTAGTGGTTAGGTCTATCAATCCCATATGTTTTCTGATATTGTTCACATGTTGTGGAAGCCACCTGATGCGTTTCCAGTTCTGGGCATCAATAATTCACTTATAGCTTGTCAATGAAAGATCACTTTCAAAATAAAATAACGGTTATTTTGTATGTGCTTGATCTTGTGTTTTCTGAACTATGTAACTACTATATATCTTCTGATCATTTCCTCACAATCTTACAGATTACTTCTTTCCAAATATACCAAGTGTTGGCATGTCAGAATCATGTAATTACACATGAATAGCAGTTACTTTTGGGTATCTCTATTTAGGTGAAAATCTACATTTTGCCATTACATCTAATATTAATCCTACTGGCTAAAATGAGAAATCACCCAAAAAATGACATAGGGTTAGGAACAAACATTTAGAAATGAAAAAGGACCGTCTTGCCACTACGCAAGCTGGAGTGAATAAGGCTGATCTAGGCAGCAGATACAATATGAAATCCATACATCCAGAAATGTCTAAGACATGTAGCCTGTATGAAATTCTTGTTTTGATAACATGATTTGTAGGCAGCGTCCCCAAGCAGACCGTGGAATGACTGTTCGATGATCTGTGCACAGTTTTTGAAATGTTATTCATCTGGATTTCGCCTATCGAGAGGATTAAATGCATAGAAATATAATGAATTAAATGGACAAGTCATTGACTTGAATGGGGACTCCTATCTGATAGCCGAATCCGGATAAATAACTTTTGAAAGACGGGGCCCTGGAGTGGTTATTGACAGTAAGGCACAATACAGATGATTTTTGAAAAGGTGCTCTCTCGTCGTTTGAAACGGTGTCGATACACAGAGGTAGGTCTTGCAATTACAGGTATATCTGTCATAAGGTAAGTGCAAATATGCTAACATAAGTGCGGTAAAAATACCAAAAACTTTAGTGCTGTTGGTAGTATGACTGTATAATTATCTTTCTCTAGTATTATAAACATTGAGTACATTCATCATTATAATACAGTAGATAAGCTCATTTGAACTGAACACAACAGTAATGATACAATACAGTATGGTTTTGGATTAAAAGGTCAGTACAATACATTTAGGCATGTATACACTTGGCACACTTGCTTTCTTTTCACTACAGAAAAACAATTTCCCTAATGTTACATTAAGTAAGATAAAACACTCAAGTTGGATAAAATACCACCATGCTATAAAGCTGGTCACTGGGACAGGCATCAAGGTTGAAAAACGTTTCTTCTTTTATGATGCAGTATTGTGAGTAATGTATCTGATAGCCTACTTGATTGGCTATGAATCTCTTCAAAAACATAATCAAATTCCAAATCATCTCACTGAGTCCGAAAAGTGCAACACATTGTAGGGTTCAAATTTGAAATGTTTGATCCAGATCCATTTTGGATTCAATCAAAGGCTGAATGAGTCGATGATGGTGATTAGATGGCAAGGGTGGGGTACTCACACATTCTACATGAGTAAAACCCTCAGACTGCCCTTTCAGACTGCAGAACTCTCCAGGACTCAGTACTTCTGCTGGTGAGGCTAAGAGCATACAATGGCTTACCAAAACCAGCCCTTGGTTCAAAACAGAGAGAAAGGCAATTAGCTGATCGCTCTGGGACGCTACTGTATCAACACTGTTGAGACACACAGATATTGATTCAGGAGGCAGGACAATGTTTATGTAGAGAGAGGAGTAGCAGAACATAATCATGACGGCAGAATGTGTGCAGACAGACAAACTGTAAGCAATGGATATCATGATTGGAGTTAGGACCCTAACCTTAATCACAGCAAACCAAGAGATTAGCCTATAGCCTAAGTAGATTGTTAGTCAGAGTCAACAAAGACCATTGTGCTCACTCGCGTGTATAGATGGACTCATTCACATACCACTCGATCACACATATGCCTACACACAAAACCACACACAGACTGGATAAGGCTCGGGTTTTGGTTTGCCAACCTGATTTATTATAATCTATTACAAGACATTCCCTGATCATGCCAAAGAAATACCCAGGCTGAACCTGAACCATACACAAACCATACCGTTCCCTCTGGGGTTGCGCAAGGCAGGCTGACCCTCCCTGACCATAAATACATAGCTACACTCCAATGCCACAGCAGAGTGTGTAGTTTGACTCCAGGTCTGTATGTTACAACACCGTCAGCAGGCCATTCCAAGGAAAGGGTTTGGGTGTGAATTATTGGTCCTTGCTATCGGGGATTCTTGGGACATCCCTACCCCACTGAAGTTGAAATGTAAAATGTTTATGATTAGGTAAGCGTTATGGTTAAAGTTAGTGTAGGGACGTCCCAAGGATTTTGGATAGCCCTAACTATGTTTATTTACCGACTCATTTGCATATGTCCATTTGTAAATCTAAATATGTTGTGCATGACTAATGTGGTCTTAATTTACAATGGGGACTTTGACGTTTTAGGCTCCAGGTGCTTAAGAGGCTCATGCGAGCAGCTTCGCGACGCGTAGCTGCCGGGGCCACTCTGGAGCATAGGTCTGTGTATCTGCGTGTACGCACGTGTGTGTGTGTGTATATGTACAGAGTCCCCTGTGAGCTACAACAGTGGTGCAGGTTAGCCAAATGGCTTAAATGTAGGGTTTGGTGGCATCCATATTGTCATACCGTTCCTGTACCATACCAGGGTATACTGTATTACCGGAAGTGTACACAAGGGCCGAAATAAATAAAATTAATATATATATTTTAAAAATCATACCATTGGTATTTCTAAATTCCCACAGTATACGGTACATCGCACATGCCTAATTAAAGTTTCAACAAAAGTCTGCTTTGACACAGCACAGTCACAGCATAGCCATAGTGCCCCGTTGTCTGACAATGTAGAGACAACACAACCCTCTGCCAGGAATACAGGACACATAGCTAGCACAGCTACACCCAGAGAGCTACATCAATAAACACCCAACACTTCACAGCACTACCATCCAGTTGACATTACACTAAAGAATATGAAACAGGTAGATCTACTCATGTAGGCTAGTCTTCATATGACAGAAATGACAGTAGCATATATCATAGGCTACAATGTGTGTTTGTTTTGCTTGTCACACAAAGTAGAGGCTAAATAGATTGTGCTGTGGATGAACAGTGAAGACCCCAAGGGAAGAGAAAGAGGGGAATGTGTGCAGCATATGCCAGTAATGATGTGCTGACTGTTGCTAGGGTACAGCAGCCTAACGACAGCAGAGAGCACTAGATGGTGGAGGTTGTCTCAGTGATGGGCCCTGGCTGCACGGTGGCCGGCCGGCAACAAAACCATTAGTGGTAACACAAAAGAAAGAAAGTAGGCCCCGCGGGTGTATTCTGGGAACTGCTTTAAACACTGCTGTGAAGTCAGGTAAGCCGAACGACGCATGCGGGTAAAAGCGGTCTCCACCGCAGCTAGGAAGAGCTTCTTTGACGGCAGTCAGACTTGACACATTCTCAATAGCCTGATGAGAGGAGCCATGGGTTGAGTGAGGTAGACTGAGGTAGATCCAGAGAGTGGGACTGCGATGTGCGCGTACAGTCAGTCAGTCGACAGGAAGGATTAAGCTGCAGCTGGAGACATGGGAAGTCACCTTGACCGAGACAACGAGGAGGAGCTTAACAGCTGCCAAATCAGGGCATTAGCGCCTCAACCATTCACAGCTCTCTCCACAGAGGACCCTGATTACATAATGTTATCTCACACTAAACGTTGAGAAATGAAAGGGTCTGGGAGTAAAACGGCACATCAAAGTGAGGAGTAACTGAACTGAACTTCTTCTAACGTCTTATTTGACTGTGGACAGGGTGTGCTTAATGGTAATTCGAGCTAATGATGAAGATAAAATCTGTCTGCTGTTTCTAAGAGAACCCCATGCAGGGTTAAACCGTCAGTAATCAATTTTAGCTCACTGCAAATACTAACTAAATTCACTCTACTGTTAATGAGTAATAGCATCCGCCATTATCAGATTTAATGGCAGGCTACCTTAGAAACACGACAACATCTTGTACTAATTCTAAAAATCGAATGGATAAGTAAGACTATTTAAGCCAGATTAGGAGTTTATATGCAGCCACAGCGTGAATATACAATGTATCTGTGCGTGTTGTTGTCTTCCTTGCTGTACCGACATTTAGAGAGGAGGACAGAAAATACCAGAGTTGATAAATAAAAGGGGAGGCTTTGTACCTTTTTGGGTTTGACAGCGACCTCGGAGCTAAAGCTTGACTCCAACTCCTTGCCCTCTGATTCGCCCTCCTTGCTCTCATTGTCATCCTCGCTGACGATTGGTCCGTTCTCACAGGTGGGTGTTTGGAAGTCATCGTCAGGAAGGGGAGGATAGCTGTATTTGAAGGGGTCCTGGAATGAAGTCAGAGATAGTATTAAGTCAACCATCCGAAGTAATGTGATAATGACCAAATATTGATTAGTCACAGGCTAGGCACATTTTCTCATGAAAAGTGAGCGGAGGAATAGAGGCAAAACCTGTAAAATGTTGACATTTGAAAAAGGGAATTCATCAGATGAGATAGTAAGATGAAAATGTATGCAGCCAGGTAGATCAATGGACAGCGTCACTGCCATCTTCAGTGAGTTAATTACTGCAGGTACATACTGTTCCACCCATGTGAAGAGGGAGGTACTCAGAGTCAATAAGCGTCTGGATCTCATTTTTGGATGCAAACTTGAGCTTGCTGATGGCTTCTGGACCCAACCATGTCTTCACAATCTTCCATGCAGCTGAAAAAAAAAAAAAAAAAAAAAACGGTGTCCCAACGACGAAGTCCAAACTACGATTCGATTATCATAAAATCCTTATGGGTACTAACATTTCTATAGCAAATATTTTGAATAACTACATGACTCACCATTCATGATCCATGGCATGTCAACAATGATCATTTTGGCTGAAATGACAAGATAAAACCATATCTGAGAGGTAAAATGTCATAGACAAGCTTGTAGCATTAGCCACAACACAGAATCATATGATGCCATGTGCGTTGTTTTAAATCCATTTATTAAAACTAATTTCACACAATGCGTGTCAATGATAATACTAATTATGTAGGCCATCTGTGTCATACAAAGTTGATCGATCAACCTGTGAATGAAATCCATATTGTTACACTTTTTATATACTTACATAGAAACTTTGGATAATACACTTTGAAGCAATTAATGATATACTTCACAAAATCCATGTCCTGAAAAAGAAAAAAAAGTAAATGAACACGACTCAAAAAGTACAGTGCTATACAGCCTCAAAGCAGGCTTTGACTAGCAAAGACGTTTTATGGGTTTTCAATAGGGAAATTGTTTGCTCAGCCTAAGATATTTACTGCCGCAAGCTGTGCAATGACCCAAATCACCACCATTGAAACTTTGTCACAAGTTCTACTGAACAGAGCTGTAGCCAATCCATTTCATACTTTCAAACACCTTCCCTCAACTCAATCATATGAAATATAATTCAGGCACCCCATGAAACACCATAACTAAGGCAATGGCTAGTCTACTTGCATTGCGCTGATTGTATTAATCACAGTATTTGCTGACACATTGCAGTTTGGTTGTGTACTGTATGATTGAGGAACCTTGATTAAAAGGTTGTATAAAGTCGCTCTCCATAACAAGCCTTAGCTGCGATAACTACGCACAGCTTGGAAACTCAAAGGTTTCCTTTTCGTGTGTGCAAATGTGTTCTCTAAACAAACCAATGCTATCTGTCCTGAGTCTCCTGAAACAAGGACAAAGGTTGAATTCATACAAACACACGAGACTACCGGTATCTAAAACTCTCCAGTCAGTTGAATGGATTACAGCTACCTTAAAAGCCTCCTTCATGAGAATTCACTCAGTCATGTTTTCATTACCATATTGGACTATTATCGTCAGACAACACTATCAATCTAGTCATACCCTTAGGAGGAGCCTGTCTAGATCCCACCCCCTACAGACACATTTTTTTAAGTTAATGAGATAACACTGGCTAGGCCTGTTCCAGCCCACACAGGGCTATTTCAGAAAACTTAATTGAGACTGCTTCCCAAACTGATCTACTAATCCACACATTTCATATTTGGGTTTTGTGAAGTTATTTATTCTCTCTCTGGCTCGTGTGTGTTTAATTGGTGCATTTCTCCAAGAGAGTTTGGCCTGTGAAGCAAGCTGACAGAGGAGAGTGCCTGCTGGGAGGCTCCGACAGACAAAGTCAGTCTATGGATTAGGTAGTCAGTCGATTTGGATTGACCAAACGGATTTAAAGACCACTTTAATCTCCAACGTAAGCATTGAAGAGCATCAATCCCTCCAAGTCCCTGGCTCAAACAGCAAGCAAAATTAGGATGCTCACCAGGGCTTCAATGACACTCATAACCACCCACAGAGTTAGGCCACATCTTTTTGAAAAAGGGGCAAACATGTTTAATTATGAGGACAAAAATTTACAAAAATAAAGCTCGCCTTTAACCTATGTAGAGTGGATCAACAGTGATATTGGTTGAAACCAGTGCTATTGATGTACTGTAGCAATGGATGAAATTACAGTGATTCTTCAAACACTATCAAATAATAAGGGCAGGTGACAAATACATGAAATGACTACAATGTTAATCATACAGGTAAGTGTCCACTCACGATATTGCTGATCCCTGAATCAGCCATGTCGAACACAACAGTCAGTGGCATCCCTGGCTCTCTCTTAGCATAGCGCTCCAGCCAGAAGGCAACATACTTCTTCTTGTCCATGATGGTCTTTGCATCCTTGGTATGTAGCTTGACTTTGAACCAGACTGAAAACACAGACAAAGGTATTGCATTCAATAATCTCAACATATGTGGCAAACATATTAAAGAACAATGACTGAACATTTTTTGTATCCTTTTGTAAGGGGTATCAATATTGTGTCAGTGAGCAATTATTAGAGAAATCAATTATACATATGGTACCGTATGAGCATATTGAATCAACATACAGAGCTTGTTGCCTTCCTTGTCGTAGCCGTGGAGAAAGACAGCCCCCGTCTCAAACATCCACTTTGGAATGCTGCTCTCAGTGAGATCTGAAATAAGACAAAACTTTCTTGGCCAAAAATCTAATAGAGCATTCAATAAGAATGTTACATAATAGGAACAATTACTGGCGAAAATAACTTTCTTAAAAACCAAAGTATTCCTAACACCTCTCTTCTATTCAAGACTGACAAAACATGTCAACAAGTGACAATAACTCATATCAGATGTTGTAAATCCAATTTCTGCATGACGCCGATTTAACAAACTGACTGTTGTCTGGATTAAAACCTTGTAATTGCATGACTAAAATGCCACAATTTACCAGTGAAGCTTATAGAAGATTGTCTCCGGCTTGTACGGATAGACTATGAAGCCTTTCTCTGAGAGAAGGCCAAGAATCTATCCCACATTGGCACACAAAAACAGCTACTGATGAATCGTCACAGTGTGGTGATACTGATAGGCCTAAATAAAAATGCTCTTTATAATTTGCCTGTATTTGAATATAGTTAGGACACTACTTTAGCAGAGTGTAGAATGTGTGCTGTTCCTGTTTTCTACACTCAACCTTAAAAGGAGAAGTTTACTTTTTACAACCAAATCTCTATTTGATGCAAATGGCATGTTATAGAAGGGTCCAGACACTTTTTTTGTAATTTAACTTGGTTTTGAGAAACCACCCACTTGCAGTATGGGGGCCACAGATTAACATGAACAAAGGCTCCAAAAACACCCAAATATGTCCTTTTAGAAACAGCAAAGCTCTCAGTATAGTGATGCAGGTCTTTAGATGTTGTACACATGAAAGTATCATTCCGAACATTTATATGCAATGCTAAATTCCATTTTGTTGCGACTCAATCCCACCATGTCTAACAAACAGATTATCTGTCGGCATTTATAAAATTGTACCAAAACTTCCATCACAGATTTTTTAAATAATGGTATGACTTTACTCGCATAAAAACTGTGGATGGAAACGTGGTTATTGACAGAGTCACTACTTTCCGCTTCTTTAATCCCTGAAAATAAGGACACCTGCAATGGAATTAGAGGTTAAAAAGGTTAGAAAGAGGTTAAAAATTTGCCCAGTCTCCTCACCATTCAAACCAAATTCTTTCCTCCACAGGAAACTGTCGTCAATCATTTTCAAGGCATCGTCAACAGAGTATTGTCGCCATGTCAGGTATGCCTCCACCAGAGCGTCATCCTTCTGTAGCCTGTCCACATCTCTGGAGTCATATTTGTCAGATTCTGTGAGGGATAGAGAAATTAACAATTTATATTACTCATATATAAACTAAAAACCTACTCCAAAAACACACCTATGAGTTTGTTGTTTCTAACCTTTTGCGACAAGACCCTACCATAGAGTGCAGACAGCAATTAGCCTACTGTATGTAAAACAAAACAGGGGTGCCTTGCTACTTGAGCTACCTCATTTACTAAATGTAGCTGTTTAGGAAACAAGTGTTCTTTCAAAGAGGGATTGGTCTTTCAAGAGCGCTTATCAGGGGACTGAAAGGTATAGTATAGTCTTCACTTCAAGTAGGATACTCAAAATAACAGGTTTTTCTATTACAAAAAAACAAGTTTACATTATAATCATGGTGTGAACAGAGACATGTCACTGCCAGTAGCCAAACCAATATTCATTCATCAATGAATTAATGTATCAGAACAATCTGTCAGAAACTGAATAGGTATGATGATGATTACTATGATAATTATTGTTTACAAGTGGCACATGTGAACATATGGCAACAGGCTACTATTTCAAAAGTATGATCTGTTCTCAGTCAAATATGTAACGTTAGCTAGCTAACGTTAGCGAGCTAAGTAAACTAGATTGATGAACTGAAATCGAACAGCGCATAGCTTTTTGGCTTTTAGCTAACTAGTTAGCAAATTATGTTATCCGTTACAGTAGCTAGATTATGGGGTGTTGTGTCAAATGTTATTTTGCTAGCTAGCTAACTGGACTGTTAACAGGCACTTACCTTGGACGTACTCATTCTTGAACTTCTGTTTTGTCTCCTCAATTTTCTTCTCAATGTCCTGTTGTAAGAGAGATAAGTTTGCCATGTGTAATGTTAATGAATATTATCATAACAAATAGCCAAGCAAAATATATGTATTCTTGTTTCTAAAATGAGCTGGTGTGCTACCTGCTCTGATTCGAGCTGCCCAACTTCCGCCATGTTCAAGTGACTCTGTTCAAGTGACTGCTTCTGTGGTGGCTACATGGAAGTTGATAGATGAATCAGTACTACCCACTGATATACAATATATGTTGCCATTTTTACTCTTGGCTAGCTCGTCAAATATATACATAAATATATGATATCTCAGGTCCATTTATGCAAATGTAAAGAACATTGCATGGAATAATTCAAGCCTCTTCAACGTAAGCATTGATGACAAAGCACGTAAACAATAGTTTATCATTGGTGCTTTCAAGACAACAGGGAATTCGGAAAAAACAAGGTCAAATCATGACGTCAGTGAACTTCAGGTCGTAAAATCGGAGCCCCAGAGATTCCATGTTGGATGACCCGTTCAATACGATATTTCCCAGTCGGAGCTCGTTTTTTTTCTCCATGGTTCCCAGTAGTTATGAGCGCACTGAAGTCGGAAGTCGGAGTTTTCCGAGTTACCAATTGTTTTGAGTGCGACAACTGTTCACGTGTATGTTGTTGGAAACAAGACTGGCTATCCCACAATGCAAAGTTTGTTACGTAATTGAACGCGTTAGATTTTGGTCACGTGCTTCGCCGGATAGGCGGCAAATGCTGACCACAATTTGTTGCAGGAAGTAGATGCAGAGGGTTGAGAACGTTATATGAGACTTGTATAACCTTATATATATATATAATAACTTATATGAACCATTTTGGTATTTGGCCATGAAACACTCATCTCACCCATCTTCTACGCAGGCGACATGAATCAAGGGCACATTGACTGAGTGCTGGCGCGATATTTTGACTGTGAATATTTGATAGCTAACTAACGTTATTTGACAAACTTTTGCCCCATTACTGCAGGTAAGCATCACCGGTTCATCTTTCATAATTGTATCGCGAAATCACGTAGTTAGCTAGTTAACTACATGTTTGTTCGGTGCAAGTTTGGGGTTTAGTGCAAGTAAGTTAACTAGCTAACGTTACAGTAACTGGCTACTATAACTACAGTACACCAGCTGAGCATTTCAGTCAGCTGATTAAGCTAATTTAGCTTGTTAGACAAGCTAGACTCAACTAGAGTCATGTGTATATACTTTTCAGGTGACGAAGAGGGGACACAGATGACACCTGCTGAACTCATCCTACTGTGGATAAAAGTATCACAATGACACATGACAGTCCCAAACACACGAAGCTGCTCTCCTTCCATGGTGATATTCTCACATTTCAGTGCAAACTCTCCTATCCCAGAGATGGTGAAAGTCGAAGAGGATCAGAATTGGCTTTCAGCAGACTGACATTTCAACGGGATGGCTGCACTTTCTTAAAGGGGAATGGTGGTATGGCCGTCATCAACAGAAATAGTTCATCTAATGTTGATATAGTGGCATGCACCTTTGCCCTACATGTGAAAAACAGAGTCACTTCGCCATGCATTTTACTGATACAGAGCAAGAAGGGAGATGTCTTCAAGTACAGCCTTCTCACTCTGAGCAGCTCAAATAGATTAGAGCCACATATGGAGTTTAAACTGCCATACCGAATGAAAGACAATGTTACTATCTTGCAAGGCCCTACTGTATTATGGAGCCATGCAGGTATTGTCTTCTACACATCACTGCAGGCAGGTGAAGTTAGACAAATACCTATCAAGCTCTCTCTGAATTGTATTGGTGAGTTTCCCCTCAACAAAAGAAAAATATTCATACTAGGTTACCAAACACAATCAAAAGAATGTCTGAAAGATCAGTTGGACGCTCCAGGCAGGAGCAAAACCATGGGGTATTTTGTAGAGGACGGACAAGTATTTAATGCAGATCTGATCTTACCTCATGCCTATAGTTCCATCACACAGTGTGTATTTGTGATCTCAGCTGAAGAGGTGAACAGTGTGTTGAAATCAACTGTGGTGGCAGCGACCAGTAAAAAGCAGTTGGTGTATTTTGAGAACGGCATTCCCAGAGAGGTATGTCTGCTTCCCTTTGAAGAACCTCAACACATTCAGATGGTCAACACTGGACGCAATGGATGTCTGTTTGCCATCTATTTCAACGATGGACAAGTCTGTGCAGTGTGGAAAGATACTTTTCAGGTATTGTTATGCTATTTTGGGTGAGCTATCATGCTTACTGTATAATTCTCATGGCCCTGTTCTGTCTCCCACAGGTAGCATCATGCTGGTCAGGTGTGAGCTCCCTACATGTGGATGACTTTTTGAGCTGTGGAACAGATCAGATGCTGCTGGTCTTTGGAAGCCAGAGCCCTCCTGTGGATCCAGTGGATCTTTTCCTCATCACAGATCTCTGCGGGACAACCTATTCTGTGAGACACTATTTGTTCTTCCTTACCAGTTTTATAACACCCAACTTATACCCCTAAATGTTGTATGTAACAAAGTTCATATCCAGTGTTTTGTAAACCAAATGCCTAAAGGTACCATTCTGATCTTTAAAGATTGTTGTGTGTTTCAGCATGGACAGGAGAGCAGTGAAGGACAGCAGGCATCTGACACGGCTCAGGAGAACTACCTCCTAACTGTCCAAGCTCTACAGTCCAGACTACAGGTATATTATTACATTCAGGAGAACAACATCACAGCTGTTATTCTGTAGGTGTGTATTTGGGTGCTAATGAGAACAATGCGTCAATTATTAAGCAGTTGTCATGTTTGGTGTGTATTGTCCAGATGCAACGATATTCCAGTTTATCCAAGATGTTGCTATTTTCCACTATGTTGTGTTTCTTTAGAGTGGCCTGACCTTGCTCCAGGATTTTCAGAGCGATGTGAGGGTGAAGGAGAGGGTTCTACGCCAGTCAGTCCAAGCCCTCACAGACCTGGTCTCAGGAAGAGAACACATTCTCACCCAGACAGAGCAGGTGATTGTCAATAGCCTAGTCATGCTTATCTTTATTACATTATCATGATCTTTCTCACATTATCATGATCTTTCTTACATGACAATTCAATATATGCCAGATGTATGTAACTGTTATCATATTGGTGTTGATGGTAGTCTTTGATCCTCTAACAGGAAGGCCTTGTTTCTCTATGGGATGATGAGCCAGAGGACGAGGCCATTCATGAGAAGAGGCAGGTTATGCCAGTGGTGCCACCACCTCTAGTGGACAATCTTTGGCACCGTGTCATTGAAGACCGCTTGATTGTGGGCGTGATACTATCCACAGAGAGTGCCATGTAAATATACTTCTCTCTCTATATCAGATGATATTTTCACTGTCAGGTGAGCTCGTTTGAGAGCCCTATGAACATTGCATCTTAATTTCCTCAGTTACGTATCATTGAACATCAATTGTTAGTAGTTAATTTTGGCACTTCTAATTTTATTGATATCTTTTTAATTTTATGGAGCTGAGGGCATGCCTATGGTAATGATAGCGTCAGTGTTAAAGTAATGATAGTATGTGTTAATGGGCTCAGTCAAGCATGGATCCTGCCTGGTGAAAGCCACTGACCAGATGTTAGATCCCACAGTGGCTGACCAGATTTCTTTACCTACCAACAAGAGCAATTCCCCAAACCAAAAGACAGAGGTAAAAAAGCCAGAATATTGATCTTTAAATCCACTCACTTAAATCACACCCGAAAGATAATGTTTCCTCTCCGGACATTTGTCTCACTAGCTAGGTTTCAATCCAATTGGTGACAAATATTGTAAAATCTGCATATGCGCAAAACAATATGAGCATTTTCACATCAAAGATGTGGTTTCATCCAATTGACTTTTTGTGGACAAAAGGCAGTGATGACTTAATGCACATAAATTACTTTTGCGGTTAAATTCCCATGTACCGAGAGAGAGAAAAAAAGGGTTTCCATCGCATTTTCAATTCTACTGATGATTTTGTCACAAAAAATGTTGCCTTTTTAAATAGCGAATGTTCCCACTCTGGCCTTGGCACGTGCGCTCTAGCAACAGCTTACACATATAGTGCAGGTATAGCCTACATCAGTGGTTCCAAACCTTTGTCCGTTACTGTACCACCAACAGAATTTTGCTCTGCTAGGGGTTACCCCCTCGTGCATTTTACCAGTAGTCCAATGGTCTTGAATCTTCTCAAGTACCCCTTGGTTGGGAATCTCTGGCCTACATGATAAGATTATTATTATTATGTCAAACGACAGCCAAGCATAGATCATAATGTCACCAGAATATTGGAAAAGAGCATCAAGCTCATCGCTGTGTACTTTCACCACCCTGTGAACTTCATAATTTATTTAATCTGTAGCTTAATAAACTGCATGCTTTCCTGAGTTGTAGTGAGAGGACCACACAACATATCGCGTGACTCCAATTTTACTTCGATATGATGGTTATTGTATCAATATGTGCGCATAAAGGTGTTTCCACCACCATTTCTTGCAAAATTAATTGTACCGATACAAAAAGATTCCATCTTGTCTAGCGTATTTTGGTTTGTCGACCCTCGCATAAAAAGTGAGATGGAAACCTGGTTAATATCACAGAACTTATACAACTTAGATCATGATTGCATTGATGAGGACATATAGCAAACAAAAGTAACATCAAATGCTGTTTATGCCTGTGAAGTGCACTCAAAGCAAGACTGAAGGGGATATCAATAATGTCTTCCCTTCCACCCAGTTGCCTTGCCTCAGCCTCCTGTAGAAGAGCTACTATTAGGAGCCAGTCTTACTCTCTCGGGCGATAACTCTCCAGACTTTGAGAAATTACTCTACAGCAGCCACATGCCTATCTGGTCACCATGGCAACATACTCTCCAACAGCCCTCAGAGCGATTTCTGTGGGAGCGCAGAGCAATCAAGAGTCCAAGTTGCGCCACCTGTTTTGTTTTAACTTGGGCGCATGTCTTGAGGATGGAGAATATCATCCTTATGGTGGAATTGCTTGGGGGCCCTCAGTGCTGCTGCTGTGGGTTAACATGGTACTGGTACAGCTCAAGTAGTACATAGGCTCTCCAGACAGTTTGAGATCACTCATCTGTTTGTTCTTTCACACGTTCTTTTGGTCTTTCATTTATTCACTCACTCACTTCATTAATGCTAAATGTATTTGATTCCCTGCGCGGCAGCCTACTGTGTCCAAGTGATTGTTACTGACGTGTTATACACTGAACAAAATTATAAACGCAACATGTAAATTGTTGGTCCCTTGTTTCATGAGCTGAAATTAAAGATCCCAGAAATGTTCCATACACACGAGAAGCTTATTTCTCGAAAATATTGTGCACAAATTTGTTTACATCCCTGTTAGTGAGTGTTTCTCCTTTGCCAAGATAATCCATCCACCTGACAGGTGTGGCATATGAAGAAGCTGATTAAACAGAATTATCATTACACAGGTGCACCTTGTGCTGGGGACAGTAAAAGGACACTGATGTGCAGTTTTGTCACACAACACAATGCTAAAGATGTCTCAAGTTTTGAGGGAGCGTGCAATTGGCATGCTGACTGCAGGAATGTCCACCAGAACTGTTGCCAGAGAATTTAATGTTCATTTCTCTACCATAAGCCGCCTCAACATCGTTTTAGAGAACTTAGCAGTACTTCCAACCGGCCTCACAACCGCAGACCACGTGTATGGCGTCATGTGGGCGAGCGATTTCTGTCAATGTTGTGAAGAGTGCCCCATGGTGGGGTCATGGTATGGGCAGGCATAAGCTACGAACACAATTGCATTTTATCAATGGCATTTTTTATGCACAGAAATACCAATGACATGCTCCTGAGGCTCATTGTGAGGCCTGTTTATTTTAAGGTATCTGTGACCAACAGATGCATATCTGTATTCCCAGTCATTTGAAATCCATAGATTAGGGGCCTAATTTATTTATTTTAATTTACTGATTTCCTCATATGAACTGTAACTTCGTAAAATATTTGATATTGTTGCGTTTTCTATTTTTGTTCTGTATATATTTTTGTTCCAGCTCAGCAGAGAGTGTTACTTTATCCATCCTGAGAGAGAGAGGCCAGAGCCAGACGCCTGCGGTCATCCAGACCCACAGCCAAGCGTCCTGGTTCCCCACACCCAGCCCCTCTACACCCAGCCCCTCGTCTCCCTACTCTCACCCAGAGCCAGCGGCTAAGAGGAGCAGGCGGGCCGGTGCCAGCGGAGCCCGTGCCACACACCGACTGGCAGTGACCGCTGTGACTGACCTGACCCCTCTGCTGACCTCTGGCAGTGTCAAATGCCCCATTATGCTCCATTACGTCCACAGACAGGGATCTTCGGCCTCTGTAACCGCTCCAGGACCAACGGTGGTCCAGTGCGGT
Organism: Salvelinus alpinus; assembly: GCF_045679555.1. Lineage (NCBI taxonomy): Eukaryota > Metazoa > Chordata > Actinopteri > Salmoniformes > Salmonidae > Salvelinus > Salvelinus alpinus. The sequence continues at coordinate 30,618,541 of NC_092099.1, forward strand.
CAAATCCAAGTTGATATTCAGGTCAAACACCACCCCCAGCTGATGACCAACAGTCAACTCACCACAGGTAAAACTGTGACACTTTATATCAGTGGATGGTCAATAAGTAAGAGCTCTGTAACTCCCTGTATGATAATTGATAGTCATTTGTGTATGCAGTTAAAGACAATATGTGGACATCTTCACATGTCTTTTCTTAACAGTATAATAGTGTTGCTTACTCATTGAATAAACAGTTAATACAGTATGTATGTAGTGTGTTCACTATTTTATTGCATTCTATTTTCTTTCCTGTCTCTCTAGATGAGGCTAGAGAAGACCTACTTAGCCTATTGGCTGTGCTGGATGCCTGGACCTTCCTGATCCACTCCCCTGACCACACCCTGTGTGATGTGGCTGGCTGGATCCAGACAAGCATGCCCTGTGAGAGGCTAGAGATTAGCCCACACTACCTACTGGCCAATCCTGCTGGGCCATCTGCTGTCATGCTGTTTCACTGGCAACACAAAACACCTTTCCTGGGAGAATTATCCGTCCACTGCAGGTAGCTAATCTTTGCTTACAATGCCGTTTGATATGTTCAACGAATTAGGAAATTATCCACGAGTGATTTAAGTTACTTAGTGGTGGGCCATGCATGAATGTTCCTTAATCTAAATATACTGGAACATTTAATGGTGCTGTAATATTTCAATGGTATAGTGCGTTTCGATACAGATAAAACACAAATAATATATATATATATATATCTCTCATGATATTTACATAATTGTTCACCTGTAGCCAGTTCAAGGTGCTGCAGTTCCTCGACTCCCTGTTTGGTTTCCTGCCAGCATCCTGCTCTATCCTGCACCTCAGACAGGGGGGAGGAGACGGGACGGCACCACGACTGGCCCATTCCCTGGAGAAAGAGGTACTGTCACTCAAACAGGGCGTGTTGTCTTTGCTCCATGGCGAGGAAGAGGAGATGGAGGAGGCGAAGAAGAGCAGTGGAGTGAAGAAGATGGAGCCCCATGATCCAGGCTCTGCTGAGGGACTCCAGAGGTGCAGGGAGGAGTGGCAGCGGGACAGGGAGAGGAGCAGGAGGCTGTTGAGCCCCCTGGTGGGCGTGGAGCGCTATCGCAGGTTGACCCAGAGCCTAACCCAGGTACAGCTGGAAGGAGATGTAGCCGCCCTCCTAGAGACACAGACACTAATTTAGGCTTGCAATGCATGGACATGCACACTCAGTGGCCAGCCCAGATTCTTCGGTTCATGGGAACGTAGCTCAATTGGTATCAAGGGACCTAACGGGTGCCAGGAAAACATTCCCCACACCATTATACCACCGCCACCAGCCTGTACCGTTGACACCAGGCAGGATGGGGCCATGGACTCATGCTATTTACGCCAAATCCTGCCATCAGCATGACGCAACAGGAACCGGGATTAGTCGGACCAGGCAAAGTTCTTCCACTCTTCAGTTGTCCAGTGTTGGTGATCGAGTGCCCACTGGAGCCACTTCTTGTTTTTAGCTGATCGGAGAGGAACCCGGTGTGGTCGTCTGGTGCAATGGCCCATCTGTGACGAGTACCGACAAGTTGTTCATTCCGAGATGCCGTTGTTAGCTCGCACGATTCTTGCCGTTCTCATTTGACCTCTCATCAACAAGCTGTTTTCGCCCACAGGACTGCCGCTCACTGGATGTTTTTTGTTTGTCGCACCATTCTCTGTAAACCCTAGACACTGTTGTTTCTGAGATACTGGAACCGATGCGCCTGGCACTGACGATCATTACACGCTCTCATACCACGTCTCTCATACCACGTATCTTAGATCACTCGTCTTAGATCACTCGTTTTGCCCATTCTAATGTTCAATCGAACAGTATCTGAATGCCTCGATACCTGTCTGCCTGCTTTGTGGCCGTGGCTTGCTATACGTGACTCACTGTCTGTAGGAGCGAACCATTTTCGTGAATGGGGTGGTGTACCTCATGAACTGGCCACGGTAGTGCAGTAGTTCTTTTTTATTTCTATGCCTTCTACAGGATTGTATGGTTACCTTCTTTTGGTTTCTAATATTCTGTATGTTCCTGTTATCAATGAAATGTTAAGATTCAGTCCAGATGATCACTGTCTTATGCCATGTTGAACTGAGTGCTACCTTATGCGTTGTCATTGGTAATGAGAAGTTACAAACCTGAGATGCAATTCACCCTGTAGGTTACTGTAATTATTATGTTAATCTCTCATACTGTAAACCTGCCTGTACCTATAGTTCCTCAGATGTACGGTCCATTAAAAAAAGTATTCATACCCCTCGACTTATTCCACAATTTGTTACAACCTGAATTCAAAATTGATTAAATGTTTTGTTTCATCCATCTACACTCTATAATGACAAAGTGAAAACGTTCTGAGAAATTGTTTCAAATGTATTAAATACTGAAATCTCATTTACTTAAGTATCTCTCTTTGTCAATACATATTAGAATCACCTTTCGCAGTGATTACATCTGTGAGTCTCTCTGCGTAAGTCTCTAAGAGCTTTCCACACCTGGAATGTACAATATCTGCCCATTTTATTATTTTTTTAAATTCTTCAAGCTTGTTCTTCATTTAAGTCAGCCTTGATGGGGTGGAGCATTGCTCTCTCTACAGTAGTTTCTGTTTCGAGAAGGGGCTCAGCCTAATCGGTTATTTACTTGTCGCTTCACAACAAGTAAATAGTTTCACTTCCTTTTATTAGCACCTCTAAACCAATGGTGCTTTATTTCTACTGAAGTAGCAGAACAGCAGCACAAAATGTTTTGTTAGAGCCTGAATTAATAATGGACAAAATAAATAACAAACATCTCATCCATCTAAACACAATACCCCATAATGACAGTTAAAAAAAAAATTAAAAAATGTTTGAAATGTTTCTTATTTACATAAGAATTCACACCCCTGAGTCAATGCATGTTAGAATAACCTTTGGCAGTAATTACAGCTGTGAGTCTTTCTGGCTAGGTCTCTAAGAGATTTGCACATCTGGATTGTACAATCATTGCCCATTATTTTCAGAATTCTTCAAGCTCTGTCAAATTTGTTGTAGGTCATTGCTAGACAACAACTTTCAAGTCTTGACAGATTTTCAAGCAGATTTAAGTCAAAACTGTAACTCGCCCACTCAGGATCATTTGCTCTCTTCTTGGTATGCAACTCCAGTGTAGATTTGCCCTTATGTTTTAGGTTACTGTCCTTCTGAAAGGTGAATTCATCTCCCAGTGGTACAGCACACTGAACCAGGCTTTCCTGTATAATTTTGGCTGTGCTTAGCTCCGTTTTCTTTTTTGTCCTGAAACTCCCTAGTCCTTAATGATTACAAGCATACCCATAACATGATGCAGCCACCACTATGCTTGAAAATATGGAGAATGGTACTCAGTAATGTTGTATTGGATTTGCCCCAAACATAAGGTATTCAGGACAAAAAGTGACTTGTTTTGCCACTTTTTTTTCCCAGTATTACTTTATTGCAATATGTGTTCTGTACCATCTTCCTTTTCACACTGTCAATTGGGTTAGTATTGTGGAGTAACTACAATGTTGTTGATCCATCCTCAGCCATTTAAACTCTGTAACTGTTTTAAAGTTACCATTAGCCTCATGGTGAAATCCCTGAGCTGTTTCCTTCCTCTCCAGCAACTGAGTTAGGAAGGATGCCTGTATCTTTGTAGTGACTGGGTGTATTGATACACCATCCAAAGTGTAATAACTTCACCCTGCTCAAAGGGAGATTCAATGTCTGCTTTTTTTGTTTGTTTGTGAGGCATTGGAAAACATCCGTGGTCTTAGTTTGAAATTCACTGCTCGACTGAGGGACATTACAATTATCTGTATGTGTGGGGTACAGAGATGAGGTAGTCATTCAAAAATCATGTATAACACTATTGTTACACACAGTGAGTCCATACAACTTATGACTTAAGCTAGTTTTTATTACTGAACTTATTTAGGTTTGCCATAAGAGGTTGAATAATACTATTTTTATTATTATTATTTTATATAAAAAAAACATCTAAACAATATTCCACTTTGACATTATGGGGTAGTGTGTGTGGGCCAGTGACAAATATATGTTTAGTCCCTTTCAAAATCAGGCTGTAGCACAGCAAAATGTGGAAAAAGTTGAGTTGTGTGAATACGTTCTGAAGGCACTGTATGAATGTGTGCGCGTGTGAATGCATGTCTCCCTTGGACCACCTCCTGTGCTTCACACCTCTAATCTGTGTGTAATAGCTACTCCTCTCTCCCCTCAGACCGGCAGCCTGTGAAACACTGTGCTGCTGCTGTGCCCACTGGGAGAGACGGGCTTCTTACTCTGATCTGAAGTGTGAAACACTGTGTGTTCAGAATGAAACTTTAGGAGGTGACGGGATGGCAAAGGTCTACACCTGCCTCCCTGGTTAGAAGCTGAGAAATCTTTGTGTCTGTTCCCGTTATGGCTCAGTTATGTTTTCTGTAAGACGCTATAAAATAAGTCCATCTTGGATATTGTCTTGTGTTGACCAAATGTAGTACAGTTACTATGTGTGCTCAAACAGCAGCTTTCCTATGAGTCCTCATCCCAGGCTGTTTGACTAAAGGTGTGGTGAGACGAATGGTGTAGTTCTACCAAGTTTTTGGCCCCTAGTTTTGCGAAGTTCGCCCCTGGAGGACCCTAGGATGGGGATGTGCCGTTTTGGTTCTCGTAAAGTCAGATCGCGACACAGCAGCTCCTGTCTGTGGCACACTGTCTGACCAGAGAAATTCCACTTTTCTCTCTCTTTCACCACAATGCTATCTGTGCTCCAATGCCTAAGGCTGTTATTGGATCCAGGGCTCTTGGACTCACTGTCACAATACTTTTTGTCTAGAAAACATAATTGGAGAACATTGTTGTAGGCACTCTTTGTTTTCACTGTCATGGGATTCTTTGCAAAATAATAAAAATAAAAAGCCATGCAATTCAAATGATTCAGCTTTGAACCTGTTTTGTGAGAACTGTATCATCTGGTGATACCTGCCATTTGCGTTTTGTTCTGCTGTCTGTCTTTTTCACAACAATCACACTAATTCACACCTTCAGCCTCCTTCAAACACACACAGGTTTTTAGGTTTTCCTCTGGGGTTAGGTATACAGCGCCTGCACTGAGGCACCTGCTCGATTTGTTATGGTATCAGCTGGGGATGGTTTTCTGCCTGGAGGCCTCTTCAAACCTCACTGCCTGGCAGGCTGAGGGGAATGCATTGGGATTTGTTTTGTCATCCCATTATTGCAAGCTAACTTTCGTTAAGTTTGAGAAGGATGACTGCAGGGCATCTGCCCTCGATCCACAGAAGTGTTTTCATCAGAATGAAGAATGTGGTTCCTGACAGAGGAATGTCATCAGGTGCCATTGCAGACGAGGACCAGACATGAAGCTTGCATATGCAACTTCTCCGAAGCCAAAATATACTGAACAAAAATATAAATGTAACATGCAACAATTTTAAAGATTTTACTGAGTTAGTTAACAAGGAAATCATTTAATTTAAATAAATTAAATAGGCCCTAATCTATGGATTTTACATGACTGGGAATACAGAAATGCATCTGTTGGTCACATATACCTTAAAAAAAGGTAGGGGCATGGATCAGAAAACCAGTCAGTATCTCCTTTGCATTGAGTTGATCAGGCTGTTGATTGTGGCCTCTGGAATGTTGTCCCACTCCTCTTCAGTTGCTGGATATGATGTGATGGTGGCAGATGAATGGCACAGCAATGGGTACTCAGGATCTCGTTACAGTGTCTCTGTGCATTCAAATTGCCATCGGTAAAATGTAATTGTGTTTGTTGTCTATAGCTTATGCCTGCCCATACCATTACCCCACCGCCACCGTGGGGCACTGTTCACAACGTTGACATCAACAAACCGCTCGCCCAAACGACGCCATACACGTGGTCTGCGGTTGTGAGGCTGGTTGGACGTACTGCCAAATTCATTGGTAACAGCTCTGGTGGACGTTCATGCAGTCAGCATGCCAATTGTACGCTCCCTCAAAACGTGAGAGATCTGGCATTGTGTTGTGAAAAAACTGCACATTTGAGAGTGGCCTTTTATTGTCCCCAGCACAAGGTGCACCTATGTAATGATCATGCTGTTTAATCGGCTTCTTGATATGCCACATCTGGATTATCTTGGCAAAAAAGAAATGCTTACTAACAGGGATGTAAACAAATTTGTACACACAATTTGAGAAAAATAGGCTTTTTGTGCATATGGAAAGTTTCTGGGATCTTTTATTTCAGCTCATGAAACATGGGACTAACACTTACATGTTGCGTTTAATATTTTTGTTCAGTGTAGTTTGAAGGTTATTATAGGGCAATTCTGCCACTTTTCAAACTCATCTCCAGCACCATACCAGAGTCTATATATGTGAAAATGGCACGTTTCTATGATCTGTGGTTAAAAAGATAAGAAGAAAGGTCCCAGAAAAACTGCTTTTCAAAATCTGCAATGAGTCCAGAGGGAGGGTATCTCCTTTCTCCACACGTCACTCCGAATCTCGTAGTGTTTGAAAATCACTGTTTTTAAAATGTCATCAGGTAGAACTTTTTCACTTTTTTTTCCTACAAAATGTAGATATGTGCTGTTTTCACATATGTAGACACTGGTATTGTTCTGGATATGAAAATTTGCTTGAAAAGTGGTGGAATTAGCCTTAAAGACATGAAGGCAATTTGCCAGTCATTCCAGATTTAAATCCGTTGACAAGACAACATGTAGCCTAGTTTCCATCTTGTACAGTTTTTTGGAATTCTTATGTTGCTGAACATGAATCACAATTTAATAATCTATTAAGGGACAAACAATCCCCAGATACTTGATTGACTGTTTCCAGAGGCATCATTGTGGTAATGTTAACACCAGCAATGATGAGTGTTGTTGGTGGAGAGAAGTCATTGTTTATGTTGATTCTGAGTGACAGGAGGTCAACCTTGATCGCTCTGCTCCTGGCTTGGTTAGTATAGCTATTGACTGAGGTTTCTTTCGCTGCAGGACTATGTCGCAGGTTGACGTTTATCAGGATGCATTTTGTCCTAGAGGCAGAGCTGAGAGATTTACACTAGATGGGCCAGTTGCAAAGTCAAAATTGGCTAAATACGTACAAAAAAAAATGCTTTTTGGTCTAAAGGATACTTAGGGATTTTGACATTAGGCCCTTTATCTAATTCCCCAGAGTTAGATGAACTACCATTTTTATGACTTTGTCCAGTATGAAGGAAGTTAGAAGTAGTTTCACAAACCAATGCCAACTAGCTTTAGCACAATGACTGAAAGTTTAAGGGCCTCATTGCCAAAATCACAAAGTATCCCTTTAATTTATGGTTAGGCATAAGGTCAGCAGTGTGGTTAAGGTTAGGTTTCAAATCAGATTGTGACTGTTTTTGTGCCAGCTAGTGACTACCCTCCAGTACATTAGTCATCCCAATAAATGCCTGTGACTCTGTGTCAAATCTATGTGGAAATACATAGGCTTATTGATTACAATAGAGAAGTAGGCACAACTATACCAAGTGTCTCTACATTGAAGATGTATTTCGACTTCACCTTGACTAGTAGTCGCGGAAGTACTCTCTCACCCTGTGTTTATTGACTACAATTCCAAGTGGCACACTTGCAGTATTCCAAATACAACATTTCTTATGCAGATAGTCTAAAAAATAAATACTCTTAAAAGCGCTTCCCAGTAATGTGTTTGAATGGAACCATCACAAACACTTTTAAAGTAGACCTCAGACGTAAATCCCAATTGCGTTACTTTATCAAATATCAATCATGTATTATGGTATTTGTTCAATTTAGCGACTCCCCTGTGTTCTTTCCTTATCACATCCTAACACATTTATATTAGTTTCTGATTTGACTACTTCTTCTGACTGATGGGACATGCCTGACTCAGTCAAAGTGTAGGGTTGCTCAGTCTAATTCCTCTAATTGTACATGTCCCATTAGGAGCATAAACAGTGTTTATCAGTTCTCGTTAGAAACCATATCTCTGAGCAGTACAACTCTGTGATTAGAAAGGGATATTTATTTATGCACTTTGGAGTAGGGATTTAGAATGACAGAATCGTTGTGCTTTGAAAAATTCCTAAGAGCAGGTAAACCAGTCTTGGAAGGCCTGGAGGGGAATCAAAGCCTCTAAAGGTGGGAATTGAATTGACATTAAGTGGTTTTGGTAGTTAGTTTGTATAGACTTGGGGGGGCTGTTTTGCTGTTCCAGACAGAATAATGGGTTAACATTGGTTTGAGTTGGATGACAATGATAATAGCTTTGTTGTGGTCATCTATAAGGCTGGTTTAATCACTGGAATAACATAAAACAGTTTTCATTTGTCAAAATATTCATCTCCCAGCCTTTTAAAGAGGAGAAAGACAAAATATATTCTGTGACAAAATGATCCACCAGTTTTCAAACTCAATCAATCCCCACTTTCCCCACACACTGGCCTTTCCATTTCTGTGCAGTTGCTATGGAAACCCTGTAATTTCTTTTTTTCTCCCTCCCAGACCGTCTAGAAGCCTAATGAACGATTGGAAGTCGTATTTCCTCTCTGAGACAATTAAGATGCTATCTATTTTTACACTTTATTCTGAAAATAATTGTATTTTTTTATAAGCTGTCACTGACTGGCTATTTCAATAAGACTGCATCCTTGCCTTTTAGACCAATAATGAACAGTGACGTAAAGTGTCACCTACAGTAAATGGGAGGTATTATTTGTAGACTATTAACATTATGAATCAGTTTAGAATCCTGATGTGAAACACTCAACCACAGTTGTATGCATTATTTTGCTTGGATAGAGTCAATCATCTCCAATAACACACTTTGTGTTGGATGTGGCTCAACGTTGATCTCTCACATTCATTTCCAGCATGGTAATAAGGTCCAGTGAATTAACTAGTGGGAAAGGTAAGTCCAGTATACAGTAGAGCAATGTTATCTTTTCTGTCTAATTAAGATGATTCACATGGTCATTTGGTGTCAGGGAGCATAACATGATTCTCTCTGGGCAGCAGTGATTTCCATGGTTTTCACATTAAACAACTTCGGAGACAATTGCACTGAGTGGAGACCGTTTAGGAGGTGCTACCACTTAGCCCCAGGTGTATGTCTAATAGAATGTTTTTGCCGTGGCAGTGAAGCCACTCTGGCATTTTCTATTCAGGTGGTGTCCACACGGGTAAACGCTACCTGCTGTGATGTCTCGCCAACACACCGTGAGGTCCATTATCCTACATTAGCGGAAGCCCGCTGTCGCCCCAGGTCTGTGTCACACAGCGCGACCTGGATAGAGAGAGAGCCCAGCCAGGCTTCAGCAGTCACCCTGAGTCATTGGCCAGGTAAGAAGAAAGGACAGTTGTTGTTTTTTCTCCTCTAACTTTGTCCCAAGTCACCATAGAGATGTCTGTGCTGTCTGTTTTACTAGATTTGTCTTGGTTGGTCTCTAATCATTATTTATGGGTAATGATTCCCTGTTGCCATCCCACTAGAAATATTGAACTCTGTAGTCTGCATCATACTTCTTCTAAAATGTGATCAGCTAGTTCCATACGGTACACATCATGTGAAGTTCTGACAGTCTGTTTGAAGATGGGACAACACACTACCATGATGAGGGAGAGGGCAAATGTGGTGCACACTCAACTTTATTGATGTACAGTTTCTTAAACAACCTTTTTCAGAAACAGCATTAGTTTCCCCTAGGACTTCTTTCAGCAGCGGTGGCAGAGTAGGGGGGGGGGGTCTTCCTGCGGTGCGCGGGGATGAGATCTTCTGGGGAATACATCTATACATCTACATTGCGCCGCTGCTAAATGCATATAGGGGAAACACTGAGCATTCAAGAAAATACTTCCCTTGTAGTATGTCAGGAGTGCAAGGACCAATAGCTGCTCGATACCATTGTGTTATGAGGATATCCTTCATAGTGGCAATACTGTATAGTATACAATGTTAACTGTAATACGTACTGCCCAAAGAGGGAATGCATTCAGCAGTCCTCAGAGGAATCTTAAGAAGTAGAATAGAAATCTCAGTATTTAGAAACATATCATCTGCCTTCATTACAATAAACGTTTCATTACAATTAAATCTACAAAACGTACAGCCCAACTCTAAATATTTATCTGTGATACAAACAAACAAATTATTTGGCAAAAAGGGAATATTGAGTAGTGGGATATTGTCTGTGGGTCAGTAGTTTGTCATGTACCCTGTCATGTACCCTGTGTGGCATATTTAAGAATAGAACAAGAAGAAAATGAAATGCAAAAAATGGAGTTTGAAAATAGCGATGATACGTTGAATAATGAATTAGGTTAGATAACATGTATGTAATGATGATGACTTGATATAGAGTTGAAGTCGGAAGTTTACATACGCCTTAACCAAATACATTTAAACTCAGTTTTTCACAATTCCTGACATTTAATCCTAGTAAAAACTCACTGTCTTAGGTCAGTTAGAATCACCACTTTATTTTAAGAATGTGAAATGTCAGAATAGTAGAGAGAATGATTTATTTCAGCTTTTATTTCTTTCATCACATTCCCAGTGGGTCAGAAGTTTACATACACTCAATTAGTATTTGGTAGCATTACCTTTAAATTGTTTAACTTGGGTCAAACGTTTTGGGTAGCCTTCCACAAGCTTCCCACAATAAGTTGGGTGAATTTTGGCCCATTACTCCTGACAGAGCTGGTGTAACTGAGTCAGGTTTGTAGGCCTCCTTGCTCGCACACACTTTTTCAGTTCTGCCCACAAATGTTCTATAGGATGAGGTCAGGGCTTTGTGATGGCCACTCCAATATCTTGACCCTGTTGTCCTTAAGCCATTTTCCACAACTTTGGAAGTATGCTTGGGGTCATTGTCCATTTGGAAGACCTATTTGTGACCAAGCTTTAACTTCCTGACTGATGTCTTGAGATGTTGCTTCAATATATCCACATAATTTTCCTGCCTCATGATGCCATCTATTTTGTGAAGTGCACCAGTCCCTCCTGCAGCAAAGCACCCCCACAGCATGATGCTGCCACCCCCGTGCTTCACGGTTGGGATGGTGTTCTTCGCCTTGCAAGCATCCCCCTTTTTCCTCCTAACAAAATTATGGTTATTATGGCCAAACAATTCCATTTTTGTTTCATCAGACCAGAGGACATTTCTCCAAAAAGTGCGATCTTTGTCCCCATGTGCAGTTGCAAACCGTAGTCTGGCTTTTTTATGGCGGTTTTGGAGCAGTGGCTTCTTCCTTGCTGAGCGACCTTTCAGGTTATGTCGATGTAGGACTCGTTTTACTGTGGATATAGATACTTTTGTACCTGTTTCCTCCAGCATCTTCACAAGGTCCTTTGCTGTTGTTCTGGGATTGATTTGCACTTTTCGCACCAAAGAACGTTCATCTCTAGGAGACAGAGCGCGTCTCCTTCCTGAGCGGTATGACGGCTGTGTGGTCCCATGGTGTTTATACTTGCGTACTATTGTTTGTACAGATGAACGTGGTACCTTCAGGCGTTTGTAAATTGCTCCCAAGGATGAACCAGACTTGTGGAGGTCTACAATGTTTTTTCAGAGGTCTTTACTGATTTCTTTTGATATTTCCAAGATGTCAAGCAAAGTGGCACTGAGTTTGATGGTAGGCCTTGAAATACATCCACAGGTACACCTCAAATTGACTCAGGCTAATTGACATCATTTATCAGAAGCTTCTAAATAATTTTCTGGAATTTTCCAAGCTGTTTAAAGGTACATGTAAACTTCTGACCCACTGGAATTGTGATACAGTGAATTATAAGTGAAATAATCTGTCTGTAAAAAATTTTTGGAAAAATTACTTGTGTCATGCACAAAGTAGATGTCCTACCCGACTTGCAAAAACTATAATTTGTTAACAAAAATTGTGTGGAGTGGTTGAAAAACGAGTTTTAATGACTCTAACCTAAGTTTATGTAAACTTCCGACTTCAACTGTACGTTGAAGGGGAGTGGAAAATACAAACCACCTTTAGGCAAAATTTTACTGAGTTTTAAATAAATAAGTGCATTCACTTCTGACAGACAGCTGAGCGAGAAGAGACGTTGCTTTGTGAAAGATAGGGAAGCCTACCATTTATCTCCAAATCCATGATAAGGCTTTGGGTAGCTTATAAAAATGCAGTATCTAACTGTCAATCTGGATTTAATCTCTTCACACATGTAGGCCTTATAGATGTGTGTGTGTTTGGTTTTACTATCCTTGAGGGGACCAGAACTCCTCACAAGGATAGTAAAACAAGGACAATTCAATCAAGTGGGGACATTTTGTCAGTCCCAACAAGGAAAAAGCCTTTTTTAGTCTTAGACTTGGGGTTAGGGTTAAGGTCAGAGTTAGGTTTAGGGTTAAGGGATAAAGAAAATAGGATTTTGAATGGGAATCAATTGTTTGGTCCCCACAAGGATAGTAAAACGTGTGTGTGTATACATTGTGCTCGTTGCCTAATAAATAGAACTGCTGCTTGTAGAAACAGTGAGGAACTGCAGTATAATTGTATAAAACTGCTCTAAATCAACCTTTATATGAAAACCACACAAAAGTCTAACCCTAAAGCCCAGACTACTCCACATACAAATGCATGGAATGTTGCTCCATTGCAAGGTTGCACAAATGCAAAGGCAGTATTGTCTCATAAAATTTGGTCCACCTTTTTACATCATTGCTCTGTGCCTTGAGTAAAAACCCAGTAGAATCTCCAGGATGCATTAACACATAGGAATATATCTGTGCCTCACCAATTGTTCACTTGTTTATCTAAAACATGTGCATTAGTCTATTCGATTTTGCTTGAACACCTATCAATTATCCCTGAAAGAACACCACCACCCCCAGCTTCACTGTGCCTCTGCTCCATGTACAGTCCCACAACATAAAGTAGTCTCACTGTGCTGTCCAATCATTTCTCATTCAGTAAAATTAGAGTGAGAGAGAGATGAGAGTTCCATAGGTAAATCCTGCCGGGCAGAGTGACTACCCTGACTGCATGCCAATGTCCTCATGCCTGATGACCTTGTATGTTATCCAGTAGAAGATGTTGAAGAGGAGGAAGGCCATAGGGAAGGCTGCTCGGGACACAGTGTCAATCCTCTTGGCCCTGTCCACAAACCTTTTCCTTATCACCTCTTTCTCTTTAGGGGTTGGTGGTGCTGGGCTGGGGTTTGGGACAGCGTTTTTAACAGCCGACCCATCCTTCAGACACTGAGTCATGCCGTAACCAGAGAAATTGAAGCGGCCATCCCTCATGTCATCATCCTGGTGGAACAAACCAAAGGCAGAACCATGGTGAGTATGCTTCTGTTCAATGGAGAGAAAGAGTTTCATACACACTCCCATGTGCACACACACTATGACATTGTGGTGTATGGCCAGTAGCCATGTTCTTGCGTCCTTTTCTTGGCCCGTGACTCAGGTGTTGTACCCTTTACCTGAGGATGCCTCCAAGCGACATCTACAGCTGCTTCATTAACACTGGGGACACAGCTGAATGTCTCCCAGATACACCCTCCCTCCCTCTGCTGCAGCAGCAACAACAACAAGCTAACACACTTAGATAACCTTAGATAACCTGACACACTTCAGTCAACAAGTCTCTGACTGCCCTAAATGTTCATTCAGCCCAGCTTCATCATGTCACACTTCCTTTTGAAAGACACCATTCATATGTTCAGCCATGAGGCCCTGGGATTTGGTGTAGCAGTTACTGGCACCGCCTGCCTTTGGTGCATGTAAGCCTGTGTAAGCGAGGGATTGATCGAATCCTGGTCGCATATTGCATTTTCAACACACATTTTCTCAATCTTTCCTGTCTCTCCCCATCTCTTCAATCGCAATTTAAAAAATACTAGAGTGGAACTCCCACTCTTTAAAAATGGTTAATGAGTCTGGGCTTTGCAGTGACTGTTCTAAAGGCAATCCCACTGGGCACAGACGTCAATTGAATGTCTATTCCACGTTGGTTCAACGTAATTTTCTTTGAAATGGAGTAGAAACAACGTTGATTTAAGCAGTATGTGTCCAGTGGGATGCTCCTCAAGACTAGACTGTTTACCTTGTGAGTCCGCCTCTGTCTTCGCCTCAAGCGAAGTAAATCCTTCTGTTGCCTGGAAACAAAGTTAACCCCAGCATATTCCAGTAGGGCAGCGAATACAAACAGGAGACACACGGCCATCCAGATATCAATGGCCTTCACATAGGACACCTGTGACAAGAAACAAACAAACAATAGTTTACTGGGACTGCATAATCCTTGTATGTCCTGGTGTCATGATGCATCGTTCAATTAACATTTCAATGGGATTATTATCTTCCCTCATTGTGCTTTGTTATGTTAATCAGAGTTGATGTAAATTCTAAATCACCGTAATTAGAGGGGTGGTATTTGCTAACAAGTGCTTTAAACTTTCAACGCTGAAATTGATATGAGTGATTTCAGCGATAGCACTGGAAGGAAATAATTGCTGCTTCAATTACCAAAATAACATAAAGGAAACAGTAGCAGTTAGACTGAAGCCTTCATCTCCCAGCCGGATGTGAGATGGAGGCTAGAATCTGAAGGATGACCTCTTATTCATCCTACAATGACCTCGTCTGTCCCTCAAAATGACAGGTCATTTATGCATGGAGAGAAAACAACTCAATGTTGTTGAGTGCTCTTTAGGCATATTGAGCTTTTGTTGCTCTGAGTTGGGCCTCTCAAAGTTCTCTCTTAATGTTTATCAGCATTTTTTTCATGTGGGCCTCTTTGACGTGGCCGAGCCCTCCGTGGTCATGTGTGGTCCAATGTGTAGGAAAATTATTGATCTTCAAGAGATGACTCACACTGGAGGCCTCTTGCTAGCGTAAGTGTGAATAGCAATTTAGTGTTTGACAGTGTACTGTCGCTGTGTATACACTACTGTTTAATTTAGTAATGTTATATCACCACCTAAATCACTGTTCTAACAAGTTAAATACATTTCTTAAATATATTGTGATAATGTAATGTTTAAAGGTCTCTGTTTTGCAACTTATTGATTTAAAAAATGAAAGACACAAATGCATTGACATTCGCTTGATATAAATCAATTGATTGCTTATCTATTGCCCTAGGCCACTTGAATCAGAACCCAATACTCAAAATTAAGGGAAGCATGGAGACTTCAACCTTAGGCATATTTACATTTCATGAGCAGTATCTGATTATGTACGACTTCAAAAATGAGTAGGAAATGGAAGATTGATTGATCTGAACATGGCCCTCTCTCCTCCATCAGATTGTCCCCTCACCCTGCTTTGGGTTAACAGGATTACCTTGGGAAGGGAGGCTCTGGAGCCGGAGCTCTGGGTTGTCATGGTGAGCACGGTGGTGATGCCCAGCGCTACCCTGGCGGGCGCGGCGTCCATGTTGATCCAGAAGGAGACCCAGGAGAGGATGACAATGAGGAGGCTGGGGATGTACATCTGGATCAGGTAGTAACCCATCTGTCTCTCCAAGTGGAACTTCACCTCAATGCAGGTGAATTTACCTGGAGAACAAAACACACTGACACCTCAGATCAGGGACGGTGTGGTGAGAGGTGTGGTGTGTGTGCGTGAGAATGTCTGTGTGTGTGTGTGGTTCTCTGACCGGTGTTGTAGCTTTTGGTACAGTATCCCAGCTCCTTCTCATCTCTCATGATAAACTGGGGGAGGGTCAGCCCTGCGGCCACCTGCACCGGATTTTTGTCCTTGCTCTCCCACTCAAAGATCAAATCATTCATGGTGTAGCCAACTGAGGAATGAATGAATACAGCAAAGATGTTTGAGATGTTATTGCATTTTTACAAAACATATTGCATGTGCTTTGCCATGTGGGATGTAAGGAGCAGACACTTACAGCTCTCCAGTTGCATGGTACAGATCTGCATGTCCATGGGAAAGTTCTTCAGATCCATTGGACAAGATAGAATGAGAGTCAACCTTTGAAGAAGAGACATGTAAAGGTAAGGAGTCAACTGTGCAGGCATTCTTTGTGAATGTACAAACAAATGATATAAATTATGTAGATACTGGCTTATTACATTATCGTGTTCTATACCTCACTCAATAGATGCATGTAATGTAAAAGTAAAAATCTTATATGGAACCTAATTTTTACTGTTTCAAGATTTAAATACAAGCTCCCTACAATGTATGCCTACTGTGTACAGTATGTGATAAACATATGCTCCTCTCCTGCAGTCAATGCTCTTTCTCCTTCCCCTCTGAGAGCCTCCTCCTCCCACACAGCATGTGGGATTCCCTTCAGCAGGTTCTTATCACACTTTCATTACTGGACAGTTATTGCGTCTGAGATGTATTGTCGTCTGCAGTCTGCTCTCTCTCTCATCTCTTCTCTCATGAATGGAGCGAGCGGCTAACCACCTTTCATCTGTTCTCTCAGAACCCCTGCCTCCCTCCACACCTGGGCTCCCCCATCTGAATCAGCTCTCCAAATGGACAAAATTGAGCTGCATTATTTCGCTGCCTTGAGGTTTAAATCTGAGGCGGAGTTGTGTGACTGAAGTGATATTGAAATTAAATGAAATTTAATGTAATGTTAGTGTAGTAGTGATTTTTGTAGGAGGAGGCTATTGTATGAAGGTTACCCATGTCTCATCTACTACGAGTGGGCTGCATCTACTGCGAAGTGATTCCATCTTACTGATCCCATGCAATGCTAGGGAATGAAGCAAATGCCCAGTGGAAATTAATAGCCTACATGAGCGGCTTTTTTTCCCATACTCCGTCCCTGAACGTATTCTAAACATCTTTGGAGAAAGATTCCCTGTAGCCTTTGGCTACTCTAGTAGTTTGTGTTTCTATGGAGACTCTTAGTGGAGACCATATTGCAGCCAATTCCTCCAGGTAAAGGAATGCTTTATTGAGATGAATCCCATGAAACCAGAGAGGTAGTCTTTGATGTTTCTTACAAAAGTAATTACATGTGCGTTAAGGGCTTGGAAGTAGACTAACGTTAAAGGGAATCTCTGTATGCTGAAATCTCACTGGATTTTAATATTTTCTTTGTTTGGATGTTTCCAACAGGAAATGTTCTGCGTGATCTTGTTCTACATCTCTCCAGCCTATTTCACTTATTTCCCTAATCAATAGAGTTGAGTCCACCATTCAATGCATGCCCCACATCTGACCTGATACTGTACAGGACGGTACCATCTTTGAAGACCCTCAGGAGCTTGTTGTCTGTGGTGACATCATGGAAGTTGGCGCCTTTCTCATTGGCGAAGAACAGGTCAGGTTTCCAGATAGAATCCAACATGGACGGATCCAGGTCCAGAGAGGAGTCTGGGTATTTGCTGTACGCCAGCCGAGGGTCTCTCCACTTCTGTCGCAGGAAGATGTTCACTCTGTAATCCTTGAGGAAATAGTGAAATCTGCTTTAGAACTGCTTTATTTTGACATATAAACTACTTTTGTCTATCTCCATTAAATATACAGTACTCTACTTTTGATGACTAGAATATGTTGTGTCATAGTCAGTGAATACAATGACTGGTCACTTACTCATGAAAACATTTTTTTGCTGTGGACTTTTACATATTTAGAATGATAGCGCTACTAATACAAAACAACATTATCCTCTTAATATGTAGGCCAAATGCCTGCCTCAGGTTTTTGGTTCCATCGTAGTGACATGCAGTGTTACATTTGGCACTAAGGCACTAATATTGCACCAATGATACCAATATTAATATTAATATCAATGCTAATAGAATAGTGACACTGTGGGACTACCACAACCTTAACTAGAGAAATTGCTCAATATTTTTTTTTTACATAGAATTGTAATATGATAAATGATAGCATGAATGAATGGATGCAATACATGGATTTCAATGCATATTTGTATGTTTGTAAATCAGCTGGCAAAGTACTGTCATTGCGATATAACTATTGAATGGGATCTCAATGCCTATTCCAGGTTTGCTATTGTTTACCCCTTGGGCAGTTGGAAGTCTTCAGATATTACACCTGATCAATCTGCTTAAATCTCACACCTACAGCTATTGGCTGCAATTAAAGTGAATTATGTGCTTGCATTCACTGTGTAAATTATTAAAACAGAACTAATTTAACACATGCACAAGGGAGTGTCATGGGAATAGCAATCCAATATTGCCTTGAGTATAGTGTGCTATACTTGCCCCCTGGAGCTGCCAATAGACTAAGGGGATGGGACAAAGTGAATCATCGCACATGAAGAAGCAAACGTTGAAAACATCCATAAACTAATAGGAAAATTAGCTCATGAACAGTAAAGAAACTATTTGGATTGGATGATTTAAATCTTAAACTCCAGAGGAGAAAAATAGCCAGGCTGTAGACAACATGACCAAGCACAACACTCCAACTCACCATTGTAGTTTCTGCTATAGAACCAAAGCTGTTGATAAATATGTTGCAGGTAACATTAACTGGGGGACCTGCAGGTTGGAGGACAGATAGCACATTGACATGTTTGACAGGGAAGAGGTAAAGCAAGAAGACGTTCGGGACACTTACCATGCTGGCCTCTGTGACCGAGCCCAAAGCTGTTGATAAAAATATTGCATGTAACGTTTACAGGGGGACCTGTGAAATGGAGTGAGAATGAGGTGACAAGAAAAGGTTAATACGTTTTGTAGCCCTTAATTATCATGTGCCATCTGCACGGGGTGCTTTAGCAAATAGAGGTGAGAGAGGTTGAAGAAGATAGTGGTGCAATATCTGTTGGACGTAACTTGAGTGTAATAAATGTATCTATCACCAAAATATGGGCTGTATGTATTTCTGTCAACATAAGAAAGGCATGTTGTTCTCCTAAGCACGCCATGCAAGTCATAAAGCCACAGATAGTCGTTGACTAATCTCATCACCAAGTGTTTGTCTTCAAAAGCAGGCCTGGTACAGTAATAAGACCAGGTTAAAAATGGTGGGATCATTATTCAACAAACAGTGGTATCATTCAGAAATACTGACTTACTTCAAAAGTATGGTCCCTGGTAAGTGGGGCTAGTCATTGACTAAATCAATAAGGATGACAAGGAATGTTTTACTGGATGGGGTTAAAGGACAGACAAAAACACATGCTGAAAGACAAACCGAGAGACACGTTGACACACACATACACACACACACTGGCATTAAACAGTGGCACATGCAAACAGAACAGTTAATTTAGTGTCAGACGCGTTACGCTAATATCTTTGAGGACTGGTGGCAGAATGACTGGTAAATACATTAACAGTGGGAAAAAAATTGTAGGAAATAGTAAACCCTATGTCATCTCAACGCCCTTCACTGACATGAGTTCTCCAAGCAGCCTTCACTGACATGAGTTCTCCAAGCAGCCTTCACTGACATGAGTTCTCCAAGCAGCCTTCACTGACATGAGTTCTCCAAGCAGCCTCAGACAGCAATGACCCTTTAAAGCAGCGCCAAATCTTGGTCTCTGTGTTAAGATGTGAGCACAGTGCCCTTCCCCTGTGTATTCATCAATATTCAATGTGACGTGGTGGTATTAATATTTGCCTCTGTTTGTAGTCGGGCAACTACATTTAACGTCAGTAACAGAAACATTTTACGGAATAACTCTGCACAACAACCTCGGCAAGGAAATGTAGGTCAGGCTCCAGCAGCACTGTGGGGAATAGTTGTGACACAGTATGGTTTGTAAGTGATAAACTAGCATCATCTATGTATATCCCTGTATACTGTACATGGATGTGCAAATGTACTGTAAGTGTGTGTGCGTGCGCATGTGTTGGTGTGGTATTACACCTCATTAGACTGGAATTCTCTATCTGCCAGAGACTCTGTCCTTCATCATTTTACCAGACAAGGTAAGATCATGTTTTTCACTCCAGACTTTTTTTCACCTCTACTCCAGCATTCTCCCATATCCATAAACTGATTAAAATTGTTTCTGCTTTTCAGAACAGACAAGTCTTCCCCTGATCTTAAGTCAATTTCTGAGGTCTTGTCTACACTTGTTTTCCATTCTCCCAGACGGAGTGGATAGATCTGGGCCAATGTTTCTGGGTTGAGGCTGAGTCTTGCTGACCAATCTCAGACTGGGTTTCCTGTGCTACTCTCCTCACAGTGGCCTTCTCTTCAGCATTGTTCCACCACTAGTCTCCCAGCCCTCCTGACCCAGCCTGCCTGCCTCCCTGTCTGGGGTGTGCCCCTGTCTGCCGTTGACGTTTATTGTCATGAATCTTGCACTGGAGGAAGAACTGAGCAATTTCCACTATATGAGCCAGCTGCAAAGTCAAAATTGGCTATATTGTAAAAATAATGAAAACAAAAATGTAAGGTTAGGCATTAGGCTTAGCAGTGTGGTTAAGGTTAGGTATAAATGAATTGTATGACTTTGTGGCTGTGCTAGCTAGTGACCACTCTGCAAAGCTGCCTCCAGGGCAAGATTCATGACAATAAATGCCAACCTGCTCCCTGAGCCCCACCAATGAGTTCCCTTCCCTCTCCTTACTCAGCTCCATCACAGTGACAGATGCTGTGTCTCTCCCCCTCACCACAACACAACAATAGAGGAACTCAACAGCCCACAGTCTAGCTAGAGGGAACCAATCCCTCATCTGTGGCTGTCACTGTGGCACCACCGTTGGTTTGGGGCCCACATCTATAACTTTAAGCTCATTATTGTTTTTCTAGTGTTGAATACTGATGGTAAATATAGCTGTTGCACACTGTAAATGACAATTGAGGAAATAGCTATAGTTATTGGGTGTTGTGGTGGTGGGCTGAGATACAAAACTATATCTAGCCTACTGCTTGGTTCTGGTGTGAGCCCTTCATGTTCGATAGCTCAATCCCATAAATCCTACAGGGATGAGGATGTCACTGTCTACAGGTGTGATTGATAGCCATTCTTCTTTAAATATTTAAGGAGTGGGTTCCATCAATAGACAAGTACATAATTAATGTTCATAATGGGCCTTATTATTGACTATTGAGGGGTTTTTAAGTTGAGAATGTATTCATTGTTCAAAATATGCCCTACTGACTGTTGAGGGTGTGTTCAGTTGAGAATGTATACACCTACATCATAATATGTAAGGGATGTCAATACTTTAGAAAATTAAATATAGCCATATAGGTGGATACAATGATAATCCCAGATGCATTTTATGCAAAGGTTTTGTAATCCACACTAAACAAGTCATAAGAAAGTCAAATAAAAACCAACCTTTGAAGTTCGGTCTTATTCGTGCATCATAACCCGATGTTCTACCCATCAATGAGTCCAGAAAGTCTGAGGGAGACAAGTTAGTAGTAGATCCTGATCTGGACTCATGCTCCTTGGCATCCACCACCCTGTGAGAAACAAATGGAAAACACCTACTTAGTCCAAAGTGTGGGGAAAACATTTCTATTTAAACACAACCAAATATGATCCTGGCCTGAATAGGTATGGAGAGAAACACAAATGGGATTCAAATTCTATGATTATGAAGAATTATAATAGTGTGGAACACCTTGGCAGACAAGGTGTGCAATAAGTCTCTTGTCACTGTAATGGAGAATTGGCATCGTGACTCTCCTCATTGTATACATATAGGCTATGCACATTTTGAAATAAATCACTCCGGCATAGGCTACTATAATTTCAAAACGTTTTGACAACGCCCACAGAGTTAGAGGCAGTGATTAGCTTGGCTACACATCCTAAGCTATATTTTCAGTCCAAAGACTGAACATTAAAGCTGTATGATTTCTACCTTCCATTAGTATTATTGTAACTTTGAGGTCCATGGGGAAATAACGTGTTCATTTTAGGTAGGTTCATATTAAATTTCCTAAACTTTGTTTTAATGGCAACGCACACCTTTTCAAACAATGAACATTACAGTTGAATAGACTACATATACATACATCCAAGAAAGTATCTAATTCGATTTGGAATAGTTTTATTTGTTTATGTTAAATGGCCAATAACGTAGCCATTCACCTACCTGCTGTTGTTGGTCCCCATTAAACATGCAAATAAAGCAGTCAAGACTTTGATAAAGGGGCGATTCATTCCTCTTGATTTTTTATTTCTTCACTTCTTTATTTCTTCCATATGTGAATGCTGGTCAAACACAATCCAAGCAGCAGTATCGCTTTATTTCTGACCAAAGCGCAGTTGGGTGTTCTCGTGGCACACAGAGAATACGCAGGTGGCATTCCAGTCCGTAGGATCATAGTTTAGTTTGATGAAACACTGGTTCCCAGAATCATAAATTCTGAGTCATTGCCACCAAAAAAATAACCTGTAAAAAAAACGTCGTGAGGTGACACAATTCACCGAGTCGTCAATGAGGCGTTCTCACTTTCATTCAAAAACTCACTGAAAACAGATGTATGTTCTCAAAAACATATAGCGGTGTTGAAGCATAATCTTTCCTTGCGTTGAAGACTGTCCACTGCTGGAATGGAGACAAGTGGACGCCTCTTCCGATTCAGCACTTGGATAGCTCCCGTTACCTTTGCGCGCAAGCGCACCATTTAAGAACTGGAGGACGCGAGTTGATTTTCAATATGTCATATAAATGAGGAATACAACATTTTAAAAATAAATTCAAAGTAGCGTTGTTAATTATCCAAATTCCTGTGTTTCGAGTAAAATCCCCCTGAGAGCTGTCCATAAAAAGGTATGGATATGGAAGTGCTCAGGTCAGGAGGGACTGCACACAGATGTTGTGTGCCAGAACATCTTGTTGTCAGACAATAGTTTTCTAGAATGTTTCATCACCTGACACTGGCTGGCTGGCTGCAACCTGGTCTCAGAGCACTTCATATTATTCTGTAAGTAAATGTAAGAAACTCCATTTAGTTTGATATATTACGTTTCATGTGGTATGTATTAATATGTGGATGTCCATCACCCATTTTGTATGATATTATATGAATTACAATTCGTATTATAAGGTAAGAATTTGCAAAAAGTACTATATGTTACGAATTGTAGCTAGCTGTCAAACGTAGGTAAGCAGTTGCTTATCTACAGATAGTTTGTTGATAGTATAACCATCTGTAGATCACCTATGTGGGACTATCTGAATAAAGTGTGACCCAAATGACTAATGTTTTCCAATGGAGACACACATAAGGCAATTAACCACCCAGAAAAGAGAGAAATACAGCATCCTCTGTGAGCAGTAACAGGTACACTAACAACGTTTAGGTTGGTGCTGCAAAACCAGCATCAACCAGAGTCTAAATGGATTGCACTATAAACCAGGCAATGTAAAATCCTCAATTCCACATAGAGCAGCAAGCAACAGCAGCCAATCTCACTTGTATCTGGGCAGTTTTATGAAAGAGAGGCTTGTCCTGCATTGTGCCTTATTTTAATGGGCATAGGAAGTCCTGGGTGAGGGAAAGAGACAGCTCTAGTCGGGGGATTAGGGTGTTTTATTATTGTTAAACCCACAGATGGATACATCTCTCTTTCCTTTTGGCGACGTGCAGAATGGGATTTAAATTCCTTAATTATCTGACGGTTATCTGATCCACCTGCCCAAAGGTCCTTACTGATGGGATCTAATGACCAGTTGGAGTGGGGACGGGAGGTTGGAACATGGTCAAGCCAATTGTAGCTGTCTTTGGACTCGGAGTGACTACGGACGGGGTCAGTGTGTCTGATCCTCTATACATTGTCTCATTACTTATTCATCATACATCCTGTCTGGGTTTATTTAATGAGATATGGGAATAGTTTCTGGTTGATCGGTGAAACCTTCTCTAAGATAACGTTTGCCAAGATGAGGGTTTCTCAATAGGAATGTTAAGAGATTTTTCTGGGATCTGAGACAAGATATGTTTTGGTGTGTGTGTTGTGTACAAAAGTCTTCCTATTCACCGAAAACAGGATCGGAACTATTGCAGCTCATTACAATAGGCCAAGGCTACTTTAATAAAGATTGGGAAACACCCCCGGCTGCATGTTTTGGTTTTTGCACTAGCACTACATAGCTGATTCAAATGACCAACTCATCATCAAGCTTTGATTGTTTGAATCAGCTGTGTAGTGCGAAGGCAAAAAACTAAACGTGCACCCAGGGGGGGCCCCAGGACCGACTTTGGGAAACCCTGACCTAGATGATTCAATATTGGTCTGATGACTCAAAACATACTACATTTTTTCCTCTACATTTTCTAATTTAAAATATAATTTTTAATGGCTGTGACTGGAAGGTTTATGTATTGTATACTCTGTAGTGCAAATCAAACTGATTCATCCATTGAAAGTCTCTTAACCTTTCATTGCCGTTGGGGAGTAGAGCATGTCAATTCGCAGACGCTCTAATGAAAAAGAAAGGACACACCTCAAACCAGAGCAAGTCATACATCCTGTACCATGAGATCCAATGTGACACTTGTAATTTGGTTCATACAATTAAACAGGGGAGGAGAGAAGGAGGAGGAAGATGGAGTGGATTATTTCCTCCTGGGCCTCAGACAGTCTCTCACAGCAGAACAGCACAGCAGAGGAGCTTGAAGCTGAGCCAGTCAGTAACAGAGTGCCAGACTGAGGAGTAATATTGCCCCCAAGCATGTCACAGCATTCAGCCATGTGTTGTACCAAGAAGTAATCTCACACAGCCTATGGATGGCTTGACATGAATGAGAGAGAGAGAGAGACGTTTTCACACTGTTGTTGTTATTGTTGTGTCTCCCTGTCTGCTCTCCAGCCTTCCCAAGTGGAATGAACATCATTCATGCCTTTCGACCATGATGATAAGGCACTTGCAGCCTCCTAAATGGCTTACACAGTTTGAATTCAGGACAGGTCCATGCTCTTATATAAATACTTAAGAAATGAGCAACGCTAAATATCTAAATCGGATTTGATATGTCAATCTCACTCGTGTGTGTGTGTGTGTGTAACTGTGACTGTGCGTGTGAGTGAGTGCGTCTCTCTGTCAGTCAGTCAGTTATCCCCTTATCCCCTGGCTCCCTCTGGGTGGCCAACCTTCCAGCATTTACAGTGATGTTCCTCTGAAATCTGTTTCCAGGGCAACCAGGGCACCAAATACATTCCCAGAGGCATCTTGCTGGTGTG
The DNA here is from genome assembly GCF_045679555.1 of Salvelinus alpinus. Lineage (NCBI taxonomy): Eukaryota > Metazoa > Chordata > Actinopteri > Salmoniformes > Salmonidae > Salvelinus > Salvelinus alpinus. The sequence goes on from NC_092099.1 coordinate 30,643,698, forward strand.
CCTTTTGTTTATACTATTCATATCTGAGAGACAATTTATCCACTCCTACTTACAATATTTGAATATGCTAACTGAAAAAGACGGTGAATGACAAAGGGAAAATATATTCAGTGACAAACGATTTTCGAAAAGATTAATTGAATAACCTCACATTGTCCTTATTAATACATGCTGTTTTATCCAACCTGGACTCAGGAGTAGATGTAACATAGTAAAAGTACATCTGTCCCCCTCCATTTAGTGTGATATGATAAGTTTCATATGGTATGATATATTACGAATTCCAATTTCTTGTGGCTAACATTAGGTAGGTAGCTGACGTTATCTAGGTGGCTAACGTTATCTAGTGTTAGGGTAAGGGTTAAGTTTAGGGTTAGGATAATGGTTAGGGTTAGGGTTAGTGGATAGTCAGTGAAAATGTTGTTGACAGTTATTGACATCTACAAACCATCTACTTGGGACAAGCCAAATAAAGTGTTACTGTCATTTGATATAATTTAAGATATTTCTTCACAAGGAAATTACTCTGTGTACTCTAAATATAGCATTTTATCAAATTGATTGCAATATTAAATACGTTATCCATCATCTGTTAATCGCACCGTCTTAATCAAATTCACTCTGGTTTGCATAGTTGGGTAAAAGGAGAGAGAACATTCAGGATCTGAATAATGAATAAGTGAATGTGTTATCTCCATCACTGTTCTCCAGTGCCACAGTATGGTATGCCCAGGTTGATGAGCTATTATGAGGGAACAGGCTGTTAATGCGGGGCATGTCCACTTGATGGCTGTGGCTTTAAATCGACATGACATTATCTTCAGAAGAACATACTTGAGGCAGTCACCTGCTGAAAGCCTCTGCTTTCTTCCCAGTCAGGGCGAAGCAGTTCCAACGACCCTCTCCAATAAGCAGAGAGAGAGAGACAGAGAGAGAGAGACAGAGAGAAGACAGACTGAGGGAGAGAGATAGAAAGGGAAAGCAGAGAGCGAAAGAGGGAAGTAGAGAGACAGAAAGAGAAATGGAAAGAAAGAGAGAGAGATTAGGTGGAGAAGAGAGACAGAGAGAGACAGAGAGAAGAGAGAGAGATAAACCTGGGCTACGGAGCTCACCTGGAAACAACAAGCAGGCTTGAGCCTCCCTGATGCTCATGTTCAGTGGAGCGGAGCATCAAGTGTTGGGGAGTATCCATTGCACCATCGATCCCTTGTATTTTTATTCCACTTAATGACTTTCTCGATGTATCATTCATCCCATGAATTTAAACAAAGAGAAGAGGTGAGGTGGATTGTTATTGGTGGTTATACAGTAGCTATACTGTGGTGAGCTTTACTAACTGGAAAGAGGAAACACACAAATATTTAATTAGAGGACTCATGAGGAGAGGGGATGGTAATGAATTCTACATAGAGACAACATCCCTCAATAATATCCCTGATCTTTTTCTCATAGTAAAGTAACGTGAAGCTATTTAGCAGAATCTTACCATATCCACTGAAGATGACAAACACAATATGACAAGACAGGGGCCCTGGTTTCAGTGTGGAGATATGGAGCTTCCATGGGCTTTCTAATATATAACAATATTAAACAAGCCATTTAACAGACACTTTTATCCAAAGCGATGTATGGTTCTATCAGAATATCAAATGTGTACGCTTACACACAGCAGTGTTCTAGAATATTGGACCGTTGGCTTTCATACTTTTGGAATTTCTCAGTGCAGCTCAAGCAATTTCTCCAAATGTCAACACTTTTAATTGAATAGAGGACACATTGGTTGGGAATTGTGAGGACGTGCCCATCCGGACGCACAGTCATACGTGTGTATGTGTGGTCTCAGAGCTGCATAGCTGTGTCACAATGGGTCGCCGGACTATCGCGTCTCAGCGTCTGTGGACTATGATTTACACTTTACAGTCATGCATGCATTCATTTTACGTTCGGGTAGTCCCAAGAATCTAACCCACTATCCTGGCATTGCAAGTGCCATGCTCTACCAACTGAGCTACAGAGGACCGCTTTCTGAGCGAGCAGACAGTCTGTGGTGTGCATGATGGATCCAGGTTGAGTGACCCCCTCAGGGCCTATAGGAGGATGCTGATCTCAGGTGAGGAGTGGGGGACTGGTGAGGAGCCCACCTGTCAATCACAGCCCTCTCTCCCCATCAGCGGGACCAACATGGCAGTCACTCAGCCTTCCTTTCTACATCACTGAGCACTAAAACCCCACTGATCCCCAGTCTAGACCCTCAGTAGGCTCCACGCTCCATACTCACTCTGGTCAGTCACAACAAAACCCTCCCCTGTCTGTTTATCTATCTGTGTGATTACAGTGTCTCTGTAGCAAATACTTACTGAGCTGGGCTCCCATGTCCTTAGGGGATATATGGCATAAGACTGAGCACAAAAATACAAGGTAAACAATGTTATTGGGATTCATGTGGTAGAAGGAGCAAGCACATTGAATTGAGTGTATTTCCTGCTTGTTCTCCAAAAGTAATTTGGGGTTACATGTTGATACAGAGTCCATTGCATGGATTAGCTTACCTGCTTGCCTCATTGCCTCTCATGTCTAAGGTTTAGGTTGGAATCTCTAGATGCAGTCACCCAAATCCAAAAGCCAGACATTTCTCTGGTCCAACGTCTGCATTTCTCTGGTCCAATGTCTGCTTGACGCTGACACTGGCTCACAATTAATCTATTTCTGGCTGGCAGGCTTTTCTCACTGAGCAATGTCACTGGAGCTGTACATGACTGTCAGAAGGATGAAGGGGGAGATTGAAGATTGAGCACAATTCCAATTGCTTAACTTGTTTACATCAGCTCTCCCCTCAGTGGAGCTTAGCAGTATGTTAAAGACCCAGTTACCAACAAGACGGAGACCGACAAAGGAAGATCACTTATTTTCATGTTCTTTAATTATATTTTATTTGAGTCTCGTCTCAAATCCTCAGCGGCTTGTGTAGGATTTTACTGTAGGTTGAGATTCCAACCCAGTTTGACTCATATTCCATATGTCCGGTTGGATATTCCCTGTGGTAAGGAATGTTGACTGATACAACTGCTTGTTACATCCGCCGAGGTCTGTCAGAGGAAGCTGGGAAATTCCTCCCTTGGTAGTTGCTGTCACTCTATTTCAGCAGTCCTCAAACCTCTGCTCAGGGACCCCAGAAGGTTCACAATTTTGTTGTAGCCCTGAACTAACTCACCTGATTAATCTAGTCAAGGGCTTGATGATTAGTTGACAGTTTGGATCAGTTGTGCTAGCTGTGTAATAGTTCAAATACATGGTACGTCGGGGTTACTTAAGGAGAGGTTTCAGAACGCCTGCTATATTTTATAGCGGAGCCGGAGGCTACGAAAAGTATGTATGTGCAAGAAGTATATCTATGGGCTGTAAACACATAATACAGCACATGATGTGCTTGTACCAAACATTGTTTCATAAAAGTGATTAACATGCATTCTGTCAAATGGAAGGCTATGCTTAAGATGACTGACTGTCAGACACTGAATATGCTCCCATACATAGAGTAGGGTATAAGTAAGGGTTGCGGCTATATGCGCTATTAAGAAACTGAACAAATGCGTAAAATCAATTTGTACCTGTACTGTACATTGATATTATGCTGTATGTCACTAACGCTATATTACACAATATCATCATCATTCATGGATGTATTCTATTAATGTATATTAAATTAATGTATAATGCCGAAGTCCTGTATAGGGGTTTAAACTCATTGCAGTAACAGGGCTAACACTGCTTTCATTATTCAGTGTCTGGAGTCCTCACTTGTCATGTTTTCCTGCCCACATGTCATGTTTGTCATGGTGAGAACAGTCAAACAATGACTCATCCATTTCCTGCTATATTAATCTAACAAATTGCATTTAATTGACAAAACTCTGTGTGAGAATGCATGATAAATAGACCAGATATGTTACGCAGACTAGGCTGAGGATTCTCTACATATTTTACTCATTACTTTCTCATTAATTAAACCCCTTCATGATCAGTATCTTTATTTTGATTCTACTGCAAAAATAATCCTGAGGAAATTTAACTTAATTTTTACAAATTTTAAAAGCACCTCCACAAACTACTGGAGCTACATTGGAATGTACACTGTATATACACTAAAGTATGTGTTCACCCCTTTAAATTACTGGATTCGGCTATTTCAGCCACACCCGTTACTGACTGGTGTATAAAATCGAGGACACAGCCATGCAATCTCCATAGACGAACATTGGCATTAGAATGGCCTCACTGAAGAGCTCAGTGACTTTCAACGTGGCACAGTCATAGGATGCCACCTTTCCAACAAGGCAGTTCGTCAAATTTATGCCCTGCTAGAGATGCCCCGGTCAACTGTTAGTGCTGTTGTTGTGAAGTGGAAATGCCTAGGAGCAACAAAGACTCAGCCGCAAAGTGGTAGGCCACAAAAGCTTACAGAACGGGTCAGCCGAGTGCGGAAGTGCGTAGCATGTAAAAATCATCTGTCCTCGGTTGCAATACTCACTACCAAGTTCCAAACTGCCTCTGGAGGCAACATCAGCACAGAAATTGTTCGTTGGGAGCTTCATGAAATGGGTTGCCATGGCCAAGCAGCCACACACAAGTCTAAGACCACCATGTGCAATGCCAAGCGTCTGCTGGAGTGGTGTAAAGCTCGCCGCCATTGGATTCTGGAGCAGTGGAAACATCTTCTCTGGAGTGATGAATCACACTTCACCAACTGACAGTGCGACGGACAAATCTGGGTTTGGCAGATGCTAGGGGAACGCTACCTGCCCGAAAGCATAAAGCCAACTGTAAAGTTTGGTGAAGGAGTAATTATGGTCTGGGGCTGTTTTTCAAGGTCCAGGCTAGGCCCCTTTGTTCTAGTGATGGGAAATCTTGATGCTACAACATACATTCTCAACGATTCTGTGTATCCAACTTTGTGGTAACAGTTTGGGAAATGGCCCTTTCCTGTTTCAGCATGACAATGCCCCCGTGCACAAAAGCGAGGTCCATACAGAATTGGTTTGTCGAGATCGATGTGGAAGAACTTGACTGGCCTGCACAGAGCCCTGACCTCAACCCCATGGAACACCTTTGGGATGAATTGGAACACTGACTGGGAGCTAGGCCTAATCACCCAACATCAGTGCTCTACCTTACTAATGCTCTTGTGGCTGAATGGAAGTCCCTGCAGCAATGTTCCAACATCTAGTGGAAAGCCTTCTCAGAAGAGTGGAGGCTGTTATAGCAGTAAAGGTGGAACCAACTCCATATTAATGCAAATGATTTTGGAATGAGATGTTTGATGAGCAGGTATCCACATACTTTTGGTATGTAGTGCATTATTACTTAAGCCTCACTAACTTTCTCGCTACATAATTATTATAAGCTTTAAATGTTACATGTTAAATTGGCTGCAAATTCATACCTTCGTGTGAATAAAATGTGTTTTGAATGCACCAGTCTTTAATGATACGTAGTTATGGAAATATATTGAAAACCTACATTTTGAAAACCAATTCCAGAGCCATGCAGCTACTGAATACACAATTATTACATAGATAGAAAATTAGTGAGGCTTACAGTGACTTGTCTTTGAAGTAAAGATAGTCTCCCCCTATGAAAACAAGCACGTCTAGGTACCGATTTGACAGCAGGTAATTACCGGTTCATTTCAATTACCACCTAATTTCCTATGAAACACCAGGTAAATACTAGTGGACGTTGTGAGATGGCAGGTCATTCCTGTGTTGTGGGGCCTGTGCTGTGGGGAGCCCAGTGACGTGGTACGTTGAAGGGTATGATCTGACAGGACATTGATCTAGTCTATCAGGCCAGGTCCAGGAGACAGCCCAGTGAGCTCTGATTACTGAAGGAGAGGTTGCTATGCTTGGCTTCACTCCACAGAACTAGGACTAGCCACTGGTCAGTGCCAATGAATAACTGAATATATCTGTGGAATCATTTTCTTTACTCTAAATGTATAGGTCCTGGAGTTTTTGTTTGGATAATAATATCACTTTTCTCTATTTTTGTTTCTCTAAAGTTACTGTCAATCAATCAAATCAAATGTATTTATAAAGTCTATTTTACATCACCAGATCAATCAATAAGATACAGTATCTACTGTATATGAAGACATATGCCTACATTATATTACTTAATTGTATTCTGGTCTTGAAGAGGAATAAATATAAGGTATTATTTTCATAAGAGCACAGTTCTTTTACCAATAGCTGTTGTGTGTCTGTGGAAAGCTTCAGTATCTCTTACGGAAAAACCACATAAATTTCACGTGATCTCGTGTGATCTCATGTGATTTAATGTGAAGTTAATATGATAACGTGGCAACAAGTGACAACAAGTGAAGCAACATGTGATAAAATAAAATTACACGTCACAAAGTGAGCACATGTGAGAACATGATCTCCTATGAAATTCATGTGAAACATAGTAAATGTGACAACGTTGAATATAAGGTGCGATCATCACTGCGCTTTGATAGGTGGGGTAATGTACGCACTTTACTACCAGACCATCAGGTCAGGTACTAGCTACAGTAAATGACTGTGAATTTAACATTAACGTCCTGTGAACCAGCTGACATTAAACTATTGGAAAATGCACAGTAACCTCAACAGTGCAGCTCTTGATTGTCACAGGTTATTACAAAGCTTGCAGAAATGTCAAAAGACGTGCTCAACCTACATCTTCTTTTTCTTCTTCTTCTTCTTTAAATTTGCATTGGCGGATCGCAACCAACTGAAAGATGCATACAGTGCCACCTACTATACCGGTCATGGCCTCCCTTTCATCTGTTTTTCTTATCTAGCCCTGTGTTTCTGCCTACTGTTCTGGAGTGTGAATTTATTACACTTTGACACAAAAAGGGAAGGGAAAAGAATGGGGCAAAGGGAAGAAGAATTGCCCTACCAACTAACCCTACAACCATTAAAACCTCACCACTATTCCACTACTTGGCCCTATCTGATCCTACACCAGGCAGACAGCCTGGGAGGACGAGACACGATCGTTCAACACACCTTGTAACTCCTCTGCAGTAAAATCTTGTATGTCCAAGTACGTCTCTGCAGCTGCCACCACATCTATTTTCTGGGATTTACGTTCCATTTCTGTGGTACACTTAATAACCATGGCTATGAATGCTAAGAAACCAACCTTACTGAAAAACATGTTATTCCTATCACTCTCTATTGGCCTCTGCCTACTCACAGGAATCCTCTTAGGATCCCTCACCCTGTACCCATCTTCCTCTACTACTCTCTTCACTGCCTCAGCATACAACACCTTCTGTACTACTCTGATCCTGGCAACCTCAACCTGCCTTTCTCTCACCGGAAACTTCTGATCTCCAGCACCATGGGTACCCCTACAGTTCACACACACAACTTTTTCCAAAGATACTATACATTCCTTTGTCTCATGCTCTCCTGTACACTTCTCACATCTAGGAATCTCCCTCCTAAACACTGCTCCAACATGACCATAAGCTTTGCACCTTAAACACCTTAATGGGTTCGGAAAACAAAAGCTCTCACAGGATAACTGACACATCCTAACGTGACTTTTTCGGGTAAAGACTGAATCATGTGTCTTTTTTGTTTTCAAAAACTCTGTAGCATTCCCCTAAATATTCATTACTTATAATACATATCTGCACTGAGCAAAAGAGTGGCATCTGCACTGCTATTTTAATTAACAGTTATTCTGACTATTCTCTCATCATTGATTTCATTTACTTATTTCAATTTGTGGGTTTTCAATATAGTTGTCTAATGTTGGTGGGGCATATTAATCTGTTTAAATGTCACTCCTGAATCTCTATTATACATAGAATTGTTTTCTTGAGTGTATTCTAAATAAAGCTGAGATTGACTTTGAAATAAAAGTATAGGAAGACAGTTGAATGTTGAATGTTAAAAGCACTGTGTGTGTATATCTCGTGAGAAAATTTGAATCCACATGTGAAATTGTGATTTTCCGTTAGGATACACTACTGTATGTGCTTGTGGCCGTCAGATTGCTAAAAGGTTTCATGATGTGACAGAAAAATTAATTCAGCCCTTCAGTACCATGTGTGTCTCTCTTTTGGCAAGGGGAATCAAATCAAGTTTATTTTATATAGCCCTTCGTACATCAGCTAATATCTCGAAGTGCTGTACAGAAACCCAGCCTAAAACCCCAAACAGCAAGCAATGCAGGTGTAGAAGCACGGTGGCTAGGAAAAACTCCCTAGAAAGGCCAAAACCTAGGAAGAAACCTAGAGAGGAACCAGACTATGAGGGGTGGCCAGTCCTCTTCTGGCTGTGCCGGGTGGAGATTATAACAGAACTATGCCAAGATGTTCAAAATATTCATAAGTGACAAGCATGGTCAAATAATAATCATGAATAATTTTCAGTTGGCTTTTCATAGCCGATCATTAAGAGTTGAAAATAGCAGGTCTGGGACAGGTGGCGGTACCATAACCGCAGGCAGAACAGTTGAAACTGGAATAGCAGCAAGGCCAGGTGGACTGGGGACAGCAAGGAGTCATCATGCCCGGTAGTCCTGACGTATGGTCCTAGGGCTCAGGTCCTCCGAGAGAGAGAAAGAGAGAATTAGAGAGCCAAGATTTTCAAAATGTTCATAACTGACAAGCATGGTCAAATAATAATCAGGAATAAATATCAGTTGGCTTTTCATAGCCGATCATTAAGAGTTAAAAACAGCAGGTCTGGGACAGGTAGGGGTTCCATAACCGCAGGCAGAACAGCTGAAACTGGAATAGCAGCAAGGCCAGGCGGACTGGGGACAGCAAGGAGTCATCATGCCCGGTTTGCCGTGACGTATGGTCCTAGGGCTCAGGTTCTCCGAGAGAGAGAAAGAAAGAGAGAAGGAGAGAATTAGAGAGAGCATACTTAAATTCACACAGGACACTGGATAAGATAGGAGAAGTACTCCAGGTATAACCAACTGACCCTAGCCCCCCGACACATAAACTACTGCAGCATAAATACTGGAGGCTGGAATCCCATCATATTTGTTTTATTTCCTACAAACACGTTGCTATGGAAAGAGGGAGGACATACCTGGTAGGCTAGATAAAATCTGTTCAATGTGAACTCACCTCACATGTCCCCTTACCTTCTGATGAGTCATTAGAGGCTAAATCCCTGTACTTCACAGGGTCGTTTTGACCCCTGCTTCCGACAAGCGACATTGAGCGATGTCATAGGCACTTATGGGTACTCCATGCCTGCTGCTCCAGGAAACCTCAGGCTCCGGAGGACTTCCAAAGGACAAGTCTACTGTAGTGCATAGTTCTTTGCCAAACATTGCTTTGAAGATGCAGGGTGATGGTTCTCGTCTTGCTCACCCCCCAGCTTGACTTTCTTTAACAGATTTTTGTCAAAATGTCTCCCCTGATCACTGTGGAGACCTTTTATTTGTTTTTATTTTATTGAACCTTTATTTAACTAGGCCAGTCATTCTAGACCTTGCAGTGCTCCAAACCGTCAGAACATCTCATCCACCAGCTTGTTGGCAGTAGTTGTGGTGTCCTGGTTGGGGAACCACAGGTTTCTTTCAACTTGGTGAAGCAGTCCATGGCTACAAGTATGAACCATTTACCTGCCTCAGTCGCGGGGTAAGGACCCAGAATGCCCACACCAACCCGCTCCATGGAGGCCCACTTGGGCCTTTGTGGACAGTACAGGTGACGCAGGCATGCACATACTGCTCCAGCCCAGTCAAATTTCTCTCTGTTTGCCCGAAGTGGCCTGCACTCACCAACCCATGGACAGCTCTGAGGGCATGGACCCTCAAACGCCTCTGCTTGCACAAGGTCATCCAGGTAGACAACAACACACTTGTTGTGGGAGGGTTATGGCCAGCACTTGCTCCATAAGGTGCTCACAGGTTGGCGGAGTAAATTAAATCAACACCTTTTTTACGCTTAAAATCTGAAAATCCATCTGATGGAGGTATGGGTGTGTTGCTATCCCACTTCTGACACAAATGGATTATATTCATAATGGAATGATAATAGAGTTCTTATATTGCATTTGCATGTACATAATCTATGAAATGGCTTCAAAACTGGCAGTGAACAAGATGAACATTTATTGGCATAACACAACAGAACACTTACACTGGAACTCTCACTCATGGTTGCACAAAAATAACTGTGCAAACCACGCCCCAAAATATTATAATGAGCCGCCACTGCTACAATGGTAGAGTCTCAATTGCATACTCCTCACGTCCTCTCTTCGCTCTCCTCGCCTTCTCAAAACCCATGGGAGGAGAAGGTCAGAGGGGAGGGGTCTCTGGCTTTCTCAGCCAATGGGTTTTGAGAAGAAGGTGAGGAAAGAGGACATGAAGATTATGCAATTGAGATTCTCCCATTATGTTGTAAGAAAAGGGAAGGATAAAATTGGAGGAAATTAAGCAATTATAATGACAATGGTTCTCCTTGGTAAGAGTAATTTAAAAATGCAAACTCTCTCTTAGTGTGCAGGTTTGGGCAACATGCCAGTGAAATCCACTTTGTGAGGAAGGGAAGGAAATAATGGCTTTCATTAACCCTTTTCATTCTACAATAGGCTCTCCACACTAATACTGTATGTGTTTCTAATTTGCTTCTATCGAAATTAGCACTCACCAGCTCTCACTCCCCAGCGCCCATCCCCTTCAAAGCTGCCAGTTATAATAACCATGGAAACAGGACTAATTGAGACACAAAAGGCATTCTTCTATAATAAGTATTAACTTCTTCCAGTTCCAATGCCAAATACAATGCTCTCCCTAATAAGTTGATTTACCTTACTTTCAAAAATAGAACATGAGGTTAGAAAATCTTAATGATCAGTTTTCATCTTATTTAAAGGAGAAATGTTACAATTGATATAAACCTGTAGGCCTATTGATTTATCTTATTTTTCATTGTTTGCAACAAGAATGTGATGTAAATGCTGAGTGCTTCAAATGCATGAATATTACAAAGGGTATTGACTAAATACAGTATATGTACTGTAATGGTTATCTTATTTACATTTTTATCTCAGGCATCACGGTAGGCTAATCGAAATTGAAATGATATTCAAATATTGTAAATTAATGTTTAATTTGATTGTTACAAGTAAATTAATTTGTCCACATTAGCTGCTTGTTATCTGTGACTGGTAATGCAAAGAATCAAATAGATTCCTCTACTTCTGTGGATCTCCCTTGGAGGGTTGTCACTAGTTACCACAGCCACAAAGTCATGAATGTCTAAACCCTGCTTATTTAGACTATTTCTCTTCTTAAAATCTGATTTTAAATCTTAACCATAACCACACCGCTAACCTTATGCCTAACTCTAGCCTTAAACTAAGACCAAAAAGCAAATGTTTGTTTTCATTAATTTTTACTGTGGTAACTAGTGACAACTCTTGAATACATTGTCAATGTTTAATTGTGTTCTCCAACTGAAACACTCAGCTTTTGAGGCTCCATTCATCATCACAGAAGTGCAGAGCACACCAATTCGCTTATCAATGTGTGTCTGGGGGATGTTTCCCTGCTGTGTTCTAGAAATGGTACCAAAGTGATAACTGAGCCAGACCTGTAAGTGGGGTGTACTGAGAGTCGGACAATGTAACAGGTGGATCCAAATGAATGCACACAAACCAATGATTGTATTCGTCTTTGCCAGGTGGATGGTACACAAACTTCAAGACTCAGAACATACACCATCTTGGGGGGCTCTTTATTGAGTCTCAGCAGTAGAGAAGAGGACATTGATGGACAAACCTGACTATTCTGCAGCCTGTGATAAACTGAAAGAGGCTATACTTGACGGCAGCACAGCTCCCCTCAGTGATTTCTGAATCTCCCAGGAGTCTGAGCAGTGCAGAAAGTACAAGAGCACTGACCTAAAAACGGACTAAGCCAGGCAGCTCTCTGAAGTACTAAAAACACAAACTGGGATAACATACAGAAGTGGCTATACATTAAAACAGCTTATTATCAATGGAATGGGTCTGTGAACAAGGAGGGCACACCCCCTTAACATGTCAAAGGGGCACAGAATGTTCACAAAGTGATGCCAAGTGAATGCGAGCTGTTGCTGAAGTCAGAATTACAAAATAACATAGCTCATAGAGTGGTGAGGAGACAGAGGGTGAGAACCTGTAGACATACCACAGGCATGTCACCTCCGTTTACACCTGCAGCAGAGTACACAGGACAACCTATTAACTGAGGGCTTTCAAGCTACTCCTGACACATCACACACAAACACATACAGTGTGACACTCACATACGTGCACACACACATGCACGTGCAGTACATACAAACAGAAACAACAACAAGGCACTGAAACTATGACAAGGACACTGCCCATCACACATCTGTGTATCCACACTCACAGACAACACACGCACAGATAACACACCTCTTACGGAAAAACCTCATGAATTTCACGTGATCACGTGTGATTTTATGTGAAGTTAATGTGACAACATTTGAGCACATGTGGAAACATGATCTCATGTGAAATAAATGTGTGGGGCTGCACATTTTTTACATGTGATACCAGGAAACTATACATGTGACAACATTTTTGCACATGTGAAAACCCAGGTGTCAAATTGAGAATATTTTACTTTAAAAGGCATAATTGAAATTAAATTAAATTAAATTTAAACAGTCACGGTCTCCTGCAGGTTTTGTCTTTTTCCCGGTTTGTTCCAGGGACGTCCCCAAGAACCTTTTTAGGACATTCCTAGAACCTTGTGTCATGGTCTCCTGGAGGTTTTTGTCTAGCTGCAGTGAAAATATAGTAAAACTACATGTTACTGTATTTTTACAGCTAAATTAAGGTGTTAATGTTGAAGGACAGTATTCTGCTTACTTGGGACTCAACCTAACTCACACCTTCTTGATTGCTAGCTACTTGAAGTTCCTGCTGTGCCATAAGGTCTGTAGACAGAATGGAGATTGTGTATACATAAATTGCCAAAAATATATATTTTTGCACTTTGCCTGAAGTATATACAAGAACTTGAAGGTGTTATTTATATAAAATAACAGTATGCTGCTGTATTCTGATTTCAATGAGAGTAAAACATCTTGTAGCATTTTCTACTGTGGCCACACTTGGGACTCAGCCTTAACTTAATACACCTCTGCTGTCTTCAATCAAGATCTCAGCGATCACTGCCTCATTGCCTGTATCCGCCACGGGTCCGCGGTCAAACGACCACCCCTCATCACTGTCAAACGCTCCCTAAAACACTTCTGCGAGCAGGCCTTTCTAATCGACCTGGCCCGGGTACCCTGGAAGGATATTGACCTCATCCCGTCAGTTGAGGATGCCTGGTCATTCTTTAAATGTTACTTCCTCACCATATTAGACAAGCATGCTCCGTTCAAAAAATGCAGAACCAAGAACAGATATAGCCCTTGGTTCACTCCAGACCTGACTGCCCTCGACCAGCACAAAAACATCCTGTGGCGAACTGCAATAGCATCGAAGAGCCCCCGCGATATGCAACTGTTCAGGGAAGTCAGGAACCAATACACGCAGTCAGTCAGGAAAGCAAAGGCCAGCTTTTTCAAGCAGAAATTCGCATCCTGTAGCTCTAACTCCAAAAAGTTCTGGGATACTGTAAAGTCCATGGAGAACAAGAGCACCTCCTCCCAGCTGCCCACTGCACTGAGGCTAGGTAACACGGTCACCACCGATAAATCCGTGATAATCGAAGACTTCAACAAGCATTTCTCAATGGCTGGCCATGCCTTCCTCCTGGCGACTCCAACCTTGGCCAACAGCCCCGCCCCCCCCGCTGCTACTCGCCCAAGCCTCCCCAGCTTCTCCTTTACCCAAATCCAGATAGCAGATGTTCTGAAAGAGCTGGAAAACCTGGACCCATACAAATCAGCTGGGCTTGACAATCTGGACCCCCTATTTCTGAAACTGTCCGCCGCCATTGTCGCACCCCCTATTACCAGCCTGTTCAACCTCTCCTTCGTATCATCTGAGATCCCCAAGGATTGGAAAGCTGCCGCGGTCATCCCCCTCTTCAAAGGGGGAGACACCCTGGACCCAAACTGTTACAGACCTATATCCATCCTGCCCTGCCTATCTAAGGTCTTCGAAAGCCAAGTCAACAAACAGATCACTGACCATCTCGAATCCCACCGTACCTTCTCCGCTGTGCAATCCGGTTTCCGAGCCGGTCACGGGTGCACCTCAGCCACGCTCAAGGTACTAAACGATATCATAACCGCCATCGATAAAAGACATTACTGTGCAGCCGTCTTCATCGACCTGGCCAAGGCTTTCGACTCTGTCAATCACCATATTCTTATCGGCAGACTCAGTAGCCTCGGTTTTTCTAATGACTGCCTTGCCTGGTTCACCAACTACTTTGCAGACAGAGTTCAGTGTGTCAAATCGGAGGGCATGTTGTCCGGTCCTCTGGCAGTCTCTATGGGGGTACCACAGGGTTCAATTCTCGGGCCGACTCTTTTCTCTGTATACATCAATGATGTTGCTCTTGCTGCGGGCGATTCCCTGATCCACCTCTACGCAGACGACACCATTCTATATACTTCCGGCCCTTCCTTGGACACTGTGCTATCTAACCTCCAAACGAGCTTCAATGCCATACAACACTCCTTCCGTGGCCTCCAACTGCTCTTAAACGCTAGTAAAACCAAATGCATGCTTTTCAACCGTTCGCTGCCTGCACCCGCACGCCCGACTAGCATCACCACCCTGGACGGTTCCGACCTAGAATATGTGGACATCTATAAGTACCTAGGTGTCTGGCTAGACTGCAAACTCTCCTTCCAGACTCATATCAAACATCTCCAATCCAAAATCAAATCAAGAATCGGCTTTCTATTCCGCAACAAAGCCTCCTTCACTCACGCCGCCAAACTTACCCTAGTAAAACTGACTATCCTACCGATCCTCGACTTCGGCGATGTCATCTACAAAATAGCTTCCAACACTCTACTCAGCAAACTGGATGCAGTTTATCACAGTGCCATTCGTTTTGTTACTAAAGCACCTTATACGACCCACCACTGCGACCTGTATGCCCTAGTCGGCTGGCCCTCGCTACATGTTCGTCGTCAGACCCACTGGCTCCAGGTCATCTACAAGGCTATGCTAGGTAAAGTGCCGCCTTATCTCAGTTCACTGGTCACGATGGCTACACCCACCCGCAGCACGCGCTCCAGCAGGTGTCTCACACTGATCATCCCTAAAGCTAAAACCTCATTTGGACGCCTTTCCTTCCAGTTCTCTGCTGCCTGCGACTGGAACGAATTGCAAAAATCTCTGAAGTTGGAGACTTTTATCTCCCTCAACAACTTTAAAAATCTGCTATCCGAGCAGCTAACCGATCGCTGCAGCTGTACATAGTCCATCTGTAAACTACCCACCCAATTTACCTACCTCACCCCCCATACTGCTTTTATTTATTTACTTTTCTGCTCTTTTGCACACCAGTATCTCTTCTTGCACATGATCATCTGATGATTTATCACTCCAGTGTTAATCTGCTAAATTGTAATTATTCGATTTATTGCCTACCTCATGCCTTTTGCACACATTGTATATAGATTCTCTTTTTTTCTACCATGTTATTGACTTGTTTATTGTTTACTCCATGTGTAACTCTGTGTTGTCTGTTCACACTGCTATGCTTTATCTTGGCCAGGTCGCAGTTGCAAATGAGAACTTGTTCTCAACTAGCCTACCTGGTTAAATAAAGGTGAAAAATAAATAAAAAATAAAATAAAATAAAAACTAGGATTTAAACATATAACCTCTGGTTGCTAGCAACCAGAAATGTCCTGATACACCACCAGCAGGGTGGGGGAGTAATGGATTACAAAAAACGTAACTGTAATCCGTTACATAACCAGCAACTGTAACCGTTAAGTTACCAAATTACAGATACTGCAATTACAGATAATGCAGAAAATATATAGTTGACACTTTTCTGTTTTCTCAATAATATTCAAATCAGAATTGAAAAAAGGCGCAGGTTAAGCTTGTTCCACCTGAGCGAGTCAGAGAACACTATGATGACACAACAAATGGGTTTGATGGATAGGTTACACTCCAAGCTACAGTACCAGTCAAAAGTATGAACACACATACTCATTCAAGAGTTTTGTTTACTATTATCTACATTTTAAAAAAGTAGTGAAGACATCAAAACTATGAAATAACACATATGGAATCATCTAGTAACCAAAAAGTGTTAAACAAATAAAAACATTTCTTCAAAGTAGCCACCCTTTGCCTTGATGACAGCTTGGCACATTTGTCATTCTCTCAACCAGCTTCACCAATAATTATTTTCCAACAGTCTTGAAGGAGTTCCCACATATGCTGAGCACTTGTTGGCTGGTTTTCCTTCACTCTGCCGTCCAACTCATCCCAAACCATCTCAATTGGGTTGAGGTTGGGTGATTGTGGGGGCCAGGTCATCTGATGCAGCACGCCATCACTCATTCTTGGTCAAATAGCCCTTACACAGTCTGGAAGTGTGTTGGGTCATTGTCCAGTTGAAAAACAAATTATAGTTCCATTAAGCACAAACCAGATGGGACGGTGTATCGCTGCAGAATGCTGTGGTAGCCATGCTGGTTAAGTGTGCCTTGAAATCTAAATAAATCACTGACAGTGTCACCAGCAAAGCACCCACACACCATTATACCTCCTCCTCCATGGTTGGAACCACACATGTGGAGAACATTCGTTCACCTACTCTGCATCTCACAAAGACACGACGGTTGGAACCAAAAATCTCAAATTTCCACCGCTCTAATGTCCATTGCTTGTGCTTCTTGGCCAAAGCAAGTCTCTTCTTCTTATTAGTGTTCTTTAGTAGTGGTTTCGTTGCAGCAATTCGACCATGAAAGCCTGATTCACGCAGTCTCCCCTGAACATTTGATGTTGAGATGTGTCTGTTACTTGAATTCTGTGAAGCATTTATTTGGGCTGCAATCAGAGGTGCAGATAACTCTAATGAACTTATCCTCTGCAGCAGAGGTAACTCTGGGTCTTCCTTTCCTGTGGCGGTCCTCATGAGAGCCAGTTTCATCATAGCACTTGATGGTTTTTATGACTGCACTTGAAGAAATGTTAAAAGTTCTTGATATTTTCTGAATTGACTGACCTTCATGTCTTAAAGAATGATGGATTGTTGTTTATCTTTGCTTGTTTGAGCTGTTCTTGCCATAGCTCTATTTGGTAAAAGACCAAGTCCATACTATCTTCAGTATACCAACCCTACCTTGTCACAACACAAATGATTAATTAACCTGTTAATTAAATGCATTCCAGGTGACTACCTCATGAAGCTGGTTGAGAGAATGCCAAGGGTGTGCAAAGCTGTCATCAAGGCAAAGGGTGGCTACTTTGAAGAATCTTAAATATAAAATACATTTTGATTTGTTTAACACTTTGTTGGTTACTACATGATTCCATGTGTTATTTCATAGTTTTGATGTCTTCACTATTATTCTACAAAAATTAAATTAAGAAAAACCCTTGAATGAGTAGGTTTGCCCAAACTTTTGATTGGTACTGTATATATACAGTTGAAGTTGGATGTTTACTTACACTTAGATTGGAGTCATTAAAACTCGTTTATCAACCACTCCACAAAGTTCTTGTTAACAAACTATAGTTTTGGCAAGTCGGTTAGGACATCTACTTTGTGCATGACAAGTAATCTTTCCAACAATTGTTCACAGACAGATTTTTTCACTTATAATTCACTGTATCACAATTCCAGTGGGTCAGAAGTTACCATACACTAAGTTGACTGTGCCTTTAAACAGCTTGGAAAATTCCAGAAAAGGATGTCATGGCTTTAGAAGCTTCTGATAGGCTAATTGACATCATTTGACATCATTTGAGTTAATTTGAGGTGTACCTGTGGATGTATTTCAAGACCTACCTTCAAACTCAGTGCCTCTTTGCTTCACATCATGGGAAAATCAAAAGAAATCAGCCAAGACCTAGTCTTGATAATCCTTGGGAGCAATTTCCAAATGCCTGAAGGTACCACGTTCAACTGTACAAACAATAGTATGTAAGTGTAAACACCATGGGTCCACGCAGCCGTCATACCACTCAGGAAGGAGAAGCGTTCTGTCTCCTAGAGATGAACGTACTTTGGTGCGAAAAGTGCAAATCAATCCCAGAACAACAGCAAAGGACCTTGTGAAGATGCTGGAGGAAACAGGTACAAAAGTATCTATATCCACAGTTAAACGAGTCCTATATTGACATAACCTGAAAGGCCGATCAGCAAGGAAGAAGCCACTGCCCCAAAACCGCCATAACAAAATCCAGACTACGGTTTGCAACTGCATATGGGGACAAAGATTGTACTTTTTAGAGAAATGTCCTCTGGTCTGATGAAACAAAAAGGGAACTATTTGGCCATAATGACCGTCGTTATGTTTGGAGGAAAAAGGGGGAGACTTGCAAGCCGAAGAACAGCATCCCAACCATGAAGCACGGGGGTGGCAGCATCATGTTGTGGGGTGCTTTGCTGCAGGAGGGACTGGTGCACTCCACAAAATAGATGTCATCATGAGGAAAGGAAAATTATGTGGATATATTGAAGCAACATCTCAAAGACATCAGTCAGGAAGTTAAAGCTTGGTTGCAAATGGGTCTTCAAAATGGACAATGACCCCAAGCATACTTCCAAAATTGTGTCAAAATGGCTTAAGGACAACAGGGTCAAGGTATTGGAGTGGCCATCACAAAGCCCTGACCTCAATCCTATAGAAAATGTATGGGCAGAACTGAAAAAGTGTGTGTGAGCAAGTAGGCCTACAAACCTGACTGAGCTACACCAGCTCTGTCAGGAGGAATGGGCCAAAATTCACCCAACTTATTGTGGGAAGCTTGAGGAAGGCTACCCGAAACATTTGACCCAAGTTAAACAATTTAAAAGGCAATGCTACCAAATACCAATTGAGTGTATGTAAACTTCTGACCCACTGGAAATATGATGAAAGAAGTAAAAGCTGAAATAAATAATTCTCTACTATTATTCTGACATTTCACATTCTTAAAATAAAGTGGTGATCCTAACTGACCTAAGACAGTGAATTTGTACTAGGATTCAATGTCAGGAATTGTGAAAAACTGAGTTTAAATGTATTTGGCTAAAGTGTATGTAAACTTCTGACTTCAACTGTATATATACGTATATATCCATTTATTCTTGAAGAATATAACTTTTAAATGCCTCATGAGCTTAGTTCAACTGTCACGCTCCATGACCATAATATAAAATTGTTTTCTCCAATGTTTGTAAACATTGTAAATGTAAACAAACACTGTATATCCTCATAACATGGTTAAAACAATAATTTTGATATCATTGGTGCTCAGTCCTTGCATCCATTGCTATGTCTATTAATCTGAGAGTGGTCACTGTTTACCAAAACAGAGGCGGGGCAGCCATTTTGTTATTGTTTCATCTGTGGATTTGCCCTTTAAACAGCTGCATATTATCAAAATATCAAAGTGTCAAGGACAAAAAGTTCAACAATAGGCCTATAGAAAATGCAGGATATGGCTTTTTTTTTCACATTTAAGTAGCAGTTTTCAGTAGTGCTAGCATGCCATTCCAGGAGCGCAGCATTTATTTTTCAACGAATCAATGAGCCCAATCAGTCCTCCATGACAACAAAATCAGAAACAACAGAGTAGGGCTGGCTAATAAGTCCTTAGTTGTGGGGTTATGCTCAGATAAAACAATTTGGCTAATCTATAGTTCCATATTTCCAAGTCCTATTATTGAAGATCAAGGGGCATAACATTTATTGGAATGACTGGAATTCGCGTAGCACACTGACGCCCTGGAACAAAGCTACTGACTCGCGATACATAGACTTTGGTTTTTAATGCTATAATTTAATCGTATTATTATATGTAGTAGAAAGCGATGGGTTAAAAATAAGTCTACATAACCAACCCATAAAGTAAAATTTAACATCCATATATGGCCAGCTATGCAAACTTTAACATTGACTTACCCTTCAATAGATGTGGTTCAATTGTTATCATACATTTTTGACTTCTTCTGATGCCTCTTAAAGGGAAAGGAATCTAAAAGTAACTGAATGTAATCAGATTACGTTACTGAGTTTGGGTAATCCAAAAGTTACATTATTGGTTACAATTTTGGCTAATCTATACTTCCATATTTCCAAGTCCTATTCTTGAAGATCAAGGGGTATAACATTAATTGGAATGACTGGAATTCTGATAGACTTTGGTTTTTAATGTAAAGATATAATTGAATCGTATTATTATATGTAGTAGAATGTGATGGGTTAGAAGAAGCACACATAACCAACCCATAAAGTAAAATGTAATATCCATATATGGCCAGCTATGTAAACGCTAACATTGATTTATCCTGCAATAGATGTTCAATTGGTAATATACATTTTGTCTTCTTCTAATGCCTCTTAAGGGGAAAGTAATCTAAAGGTAACTGAATATAATCAGAATAGATTACTGAGTTTGGGTAATCCAAAAGTTACATTACTGTTTACAATTTTGGACAGGTAACTAGTAACTGTAACAGATTACATTTAGAAAGTAACCTAATCAACCCTGACCACCAGGTCTGTAAACATAAAAGAGATATGGCCACAGACCTACTGGCAATAATGAATTTCTGCAATTTGCTAAAAGCTGCAGAGAATCAAGTAAATAATTGTCCAATGTAAAACTAGCAATGCGCAAGGACACTTAACATAGAGTATATAGTGGGATTTGAACTTTGAACTTTTTGGTTGAATGCATTGCTCCTTCTGCAGTGCCACCAGGTTCATACTTATTGTGTGGAACATTAACATAAGGGTATGGTTAGGGTACAGCGCTGTTCCCTGGGCTACAAAAAATGGCAACTTGTTGACAGAAGTTAGTGTGAATTTGTAATTTCTTACTGATAAACTGTTGCCAGTAACCTACAAGCAACTTGCTGCCACGAGCAATACATGCCAGTAACCTACTGTGCTTTCCCTGACTCTTCTGTTGACAACATGCAACATTACTTGCTGATTGGCAGCATACTGTAGCAGCGACTTATCAAAATATTGCAGGCGTGGCTTACTGGAGGCGTTGTTTTCAGTTAGCTCATTTTTGTTTCCCATGAGAGGGAATGTCATCTCAGTTAATGTGATGTGTTTTATATATACACAGCTTGTACACGGTCAGTTCTCTGGCCTTGTGAAAGAGTGCTGTACGTGCATGTGATTCTAAAGAGCCATACAATATTTCATTTATAGCTAGTCAGCATGTCATTGTAATACTCAATTCTCTGCTACACCATCAGGTCATTGAATGTGACAGTTTAGCTTCAGTAAATTACTGTGAATTTTTAAATAACACACTTGCAGCTAGTTGAAAGTAAGTTATCAAAATTTTACATCAACTATCTGTCAATCAGATGCCATTAAGCTACTGGAAAATGCACAGTAATCTCTTGCCAGTGCAGTGCTTGATTGTCACAATTTCTTACAAAGATTGCAGAACAAATAGTGTCAAAAGATATGCTACACATTCACCAACATAACAATAAACCCCTTAAAGTGGTACAACATTTCCACTAATGGTTGGCACAAATGCAACATATTTTAGACTATGCCCCCGAATATGCTAGTGAGCCCCTGTCAGTACATTTCCCCCACCTACATTTTAAAGTGCGGTAATGATTGTACCTTATATTGAAATATATTGGGTTTCAAAATATACCATTATATTAGATTATCCGCACTTCATCTGCATATGTACCCTAAAAGTTACCGGCCAGTATGATGTGAGTTCCTATGTGTACCTCTATGTGTATCATTTACCTTTTTGTAAACCAAGGAACAACATTTTACTGTAATGTATTTTTGAGAGTATGTGGATATATGTTCTTGGTAAAAAAAAAAAAAAAAGTATCTGATGGCCTTGCTGAGAAATGAATGCACTACAGACCAAAAGGTTGCAGGTTAAAATCCCCAGAGCATTTATGCACACTTAATGTTAAGTGAAATTTCACATGTGAAAACATGTGCTTTTGGAACCCTTCACATGTGACATATAAATTAAATTCATGAGGTTTTGACATAAGGGTGAGGAATATGTTAGTATTTTTGTAAGATGTTCTCAAGACATTTGTTTTACCGGTCGTGAGGAGGTCACATGATGGTCCCAGATGGTTCCAAGTCATAAGTAAAGTAATGGTATGGTTGTTTTAAAGTAGGTGGTACGCTGTTCAGCTAAAATATGACCCCTTCTGGGATTTGAACTCACAACCTCCAGGTTTGAGATGCAATGACAAAGTCTGTAACATTCCTCTACACATTCCTTACCTATAATACATCTCTGCACTTAGCAAAGGAGTGCCATCTGCAATACTATTTTAGTTATCAGTTAATTCAAGTATTCTCATCATTGATTTAATTAACTTATTTCAGCAATTTGAGGATTTTCTGTATAGTTGTCTAATGTTGGTGGGTTCTAGTATTATGTTTGAATGCTACTCCTGAATCACTATGATAAATATAATTGTCTTTGAGTGTATTTTGAACAAAGCTGAGATTTACTTTGAAGTCCAAAATTTAGGAATAAAGGTGAAATCAGCTGATGGCACGGATGTGGTGGCGTAGCAGAAAGACCAAATTTCACAAGTGAAATCACGTGGTTTTTCCATAATGTGTATATACACACACACACGCTGAGATGTACACACACACTCAAATACACACACTCACTCATACAGACCCCATAGGAAAGTATGCTTCCTGTTCCCATGTATTCCCAAGTATGAGCAATGTTCTTTGCGTTTGGAGTGAACTCAGTCAGCATTGGCAGCAGCCTGATGCAGAGGCATAGGCAGAAATTGCCATGTGGCTGGGCAAGAGTAAAAGTGACTGGGCCAACATTTTCCAGAAAAATACCATCAGTGGTGTAGTCGTGGTGCATGGCAAATGAAAGGCGCCCTGTGTGAAAACTTGTAGGAGAAACAGACGTAGGCTACTCTGAATGACCTAAAGTCATGGCAATGTGAAACACAACCACCATGATATCCAGAATTAAATAACAGACCTAGCTCTTAAGGCTGATACACTGAGTGGACAAAACATTAAGAACACCTGCTCTTTCCATGACATAGACTGACCAGGTGAATCCAGGTGAAAGCTATGATCCCTTATTGATGTCACTTGTTAAATCCACTTCAAATAAGTGAAGATGAAGGGAAGGAGACAGGTTAAAGAAGGATTGTTAAGCCTTGATACAATTTAGACATAATTGTGCATGTGTGCCATTCAGAGGGTGAATGGACAAGACAAAATATTTAAGTGCCTTTGAATGGGGTATGGTAGTAGGTGCCAGGCATATTAAGAATGGTCCACCACACAAAGGACATCCTGTGTGTACTAGCTAGCTGCACAAGCAACAATGTCCTGTTATCAATGTCCTGGACCAGAGCTAGTGCACCGACTGGTATGTGCGTAGCACACTGATGCCCTGGAATAAAGCTACTGACTCGCGATACACGAGACCAACAAAAGTCTACAGGTTGCGCGCATACAATTTGATAATCAAAACCCATCAGAGGCATACGCACTTTGAGGTTCGCAGAACCGAGAAGCAAAAAGCTCAATGCTTCTTGATATATTACATAAATGTACACATACATGTTATTCAATCATTGCACCCACACTGCTCGCATACGTCAATGAGCGTCTGCGTAGCCAGGCTCTGAAATAGAACTTGCTGCAAGTCCCGCCTCATTGGTTTTTAGCTCAGAGTCTCCACTGTGTCCTGGCAATCCTTTGGGTGGTAACTATTACATGGACTAGATGCTATTTTTTTAAGGTCTAATCACCTCTCCACATTTTTCTCTGGTTTCTCAGATTGTATTCTACAATGCAGAGTATCCACAGGGGGGAAACTGTAGAGGAAAATTAGAGAAGGTGATACTCGCAACTGGCTGGCGTGGGAGCGCAGGATAATGACTAAAATCACGATTTATGACATTGTTTATATGGCAGACCATCTGTGGGCTATCACAGGGGTCAAACATGTCTTATCTGTGGAAATCTCGATGAAGAGACATTCCCACAGAAGTCCTAGGGTAGGAGATGTGAAGACTGATGACACTTGAATCGACTAAATTGTCGTTTGGATTGTTTCAAGAGTTCATAAATAGCTCTGAATTTTGATGTTTCATTGTACTGTAAGTGCTATGGACTTATTGTTACAGAGAAAATGTGTTATTCTTTTCATCGGATGGCGGATAGTTCAAAGAGGAGCGACACAGGGGTGCGCCCGTATAATTTAGATAAGAGTTGTGATGATTAGATCCAAGAATGTGTGTGTTGTTTTCATGCCTTTGTTTGAATGATTTGGGCCATGCAAAGTGATGTGAGGATAGGCCACCCCTCAGAGCCTGGTTAGCTCTCAACTGTAGGTTCCTGCCTTTCTAGGGAGTTTTTCCTAGCCACTGTGCTTCTAAATCCACATTGCTTGCTGTTTGGGGTTTTAGGCTGGGTTTCTGTATAGCACTTTGTGACATCTGCTAATGTAAAAAGGGCTTTATAAAGATAGGAGATAGGAGATACAGGGAGTTGGCGCTCTTGGAAGAATAAAAACTGGACTTAAACTTAGATCATGGAGTCATTGGTAAACCAATCTCCTGATATATGTTTGTATATCATAGTGGTGCATTTTCTACACTGTTAAGACTTAGGATATTTTGTATTATTTTTATCGTGAAGATTTCTGGTGTGCACCATTAATTGTATTCTTATTGCGTAACTAATAGATCTGATTACTTTTAAATGGATATGAACCGTAGTCCTCACATTTCTGAGTAATATTCTTTGAATTATTATTTGGTGAAATGTCTGATGTTAAATGTTATTAATTCGGAATGTATTCAGACCCCTTCCCTTTTTCCACATTTTGTTACGTTACAGACTTATTCTAAAACAGAAAAACCTTATTTACATAAGTATTCAGACCCTTTGCTATGACACTCAAAATTGAGATCAGGTGCATGCTGTTTCCATTGATCATCCTTGAGATGTTTCTACAACTTGATTGGAATCCACCTGTGGTAAATTCAATTGAATGGACATGATTTGGAAAGGCACACACCTGTCTATATAAGGTCCCACAGTTGACAGTGCATGTCAGAGCAAAAACCAAGCCATGAGGTCAAAGGAATTGTGCATAGAGCTCTGAGACATGATTGTGTGGAGGCACAGATCTGAGAATATTTCTGCAGCATTGAATGTCCCCAAGAACACAGTGGCCTCCATCATTCTTAAATGGAAGAAGTTTGAACCACCAAGACTCTTCCTAGAGCTGGCCGCCCGGCCAAACTGAGCAATCAGGGGAGAAGGGCCTTGGTCAGGGAGGTGAGCAAGAACCCGATGGTCACTGACAGAGTTCCAGTGTTCCTCTGTGGAGATGGGAGAACCTTCCAGAAGGACAACCATCTCTGCAGCACTCCACCAATCAGGCCTTTATGGTAGACGGAAGCCACTCCTCAGTAAAAGGCACTTGACAGCCCGATTGGAGTCTGCCAAAAGGTACCTAAAGGACTCAGGCCATGAGAAACAAGATTCTCTCGTCTGATGAAACCAAGTGTTTGGCCTGAATGCCAAGCGTCACGCCTGGAAGAAAACTGACACCATCCCTACAGTGAAGCATGGTGGTGGCAGCATCATGCTGTGGGGATGTTTTCCAGAGCAGGGACTGGGAGACTCATCAGGATCAAGCGAAAGATGAACGGAGCAAAGTACAGAGAGATCCTTGATGAAAACCTGCTCCAGAGCACTCAGGACCTCAGACTGGGGCGAAGAGTCACCTTCCAACAGGACAACAACCCTAAACACACAGTCAAGACAATGCAGGAGTGGCTTCGGGACAAGTCTCTGAATGTACTTGAATGGCTCAGGCAGAGCCCGGATTTGAACCCAATCGAACATCTGGAGAGACCTGAAAATAGCTGTACGGCGACACTACCCATCCAACCTGACAGAGCTTGAGAGGATCTGCAGAGAATAATGGCTGTAACTTAAAAATGTGGGAAAAGTCAAGGGGTCTGAATACTGAATACTCCAAATGCACTATATAGCATATATGCTCGGTCTCTAACTGAGGTATGGCTTATTTGATCTAATAGAAGTTTCGTAATGATTGGGACCGCCGAGTGCTAAAGCCCGTGGCACGTAAAAATCATCTGTCCTCGCTTGCAACACTCACTACTGAGTTACAAACTGACTCTGGAAGCAACATCAGCACAATAACTGTTCGTCAGGAGCTTCATGAAATGGGTTTCCATGGCCAAGCAGCCACACACACAAGCCTAAGATCACCATGTGCAATGCCAAGTGTCGGCTGGAGTGGTGTAAAGCTCCCCGCCATCTGGCAGTCCGACGGACAAATCTGGGTTTGGTAGATGCCAGGTGAACACTACCTGCTACCTGCCCCAATGAATGCTACCTGCCCGGCATAATGCCAACTGTGAAGTTTGGTGTCTGTGAATGTTTTTCATGGTTCGGGCTAGGCCCCTTAGCTCCAGTGAAGGGAAATCTTAACGGAATAGCATACAATGACATTCTTTACGATTCTGTGCTTCCAACTTTGTTCCCAACAGTTTTGGAAATGGCCCTTTCCTGTTTCACGATGAAAATGCCCCCGTGTACAAAGCGAGGTCTATACATAAATGGTGTGTTGAAATCCGTGTGGAAGAATTTCACTGGCCTGGCACCTGGCAACCGACACAGCCCAGCCAAGCATATAGTTGTCCTAATAACTTTATAATCAAATCAAATTTCATTTGTCACATGGTTAGCAGATGTTAATGCGAGTGTAGCGAAATGCTTGTGCTTCTAGTTCTGACCATGCAGTAATATCTAACAAGTAATCTAACCTAACAATTTCACAACAACTACCTTATACACACACAAGAGTAAAGGAATGAATAAGAATATGTACATAAAAATATGTGAATGAGCGATGGCCGAACGGCATAGGCAAGATGCGGTAGATGGTATAGAGTACAATTTATACATATGAGATGAGTAATGTAGGGTATGTAAACATTATATAAAGTGGCATTGTTTAAAGTGGCTAGTGATACTTACTACCCTCTCCACTACTGTCCCGTCGATGTGGATAGGGGGGTGCTCCCTCTGCTGTTTCCTGAAGTCCACGATCATCTTCTTTGTTTTGTTGATGTTGAGTGTGAGGTTATTTTCCTGACACCACACTACGAGGGCCCTCACCTCCTCCCTGTAGGCCGTCTCGTCGTTGTTGGTAATCAAGCCTACCACTATAGTGTCGTCTGCAAACTTGATGATTGAGTTGGAGGCGTGCATGGCCACGCAGTCATGGGTGAACAGGGGGTGCAGGAGAGGGCTGAGAATGCACCCTTGTGGGGCCCCAGTGTTGAGGCTCAGCAGGGTGGAGATGTTGTTACCTACCCTCACCACCTGGGGGCAGCCCGTCAGAGAGTCCAGGACCCAGTTGCACAGGGCGGGGTCAAGACCTAGGGTCTCGAGCTTAATGACGAGTTTGGAGGGCACTATGGTGTTAAATGCTGAGCTGTAGTCGATGAACAGCATTCTTACATAGGTATTCCTCTTGTCCAGATGGGTTAGGGCAGTGTGCAGTATGATTGCGATTGCGTTGTCTGTGGAGCTATTGGGGCGGTAAGCAAATTGGAGTGGGTCTAGGGTGTCAGGTAGGGTGGTGGTGATATGGTCCTTGACTAGTCTCTCAAAGCACTTCATGATGACGGAAGTGAGTCCTACGGGGCGATAGTCATTTAGCTCAGTTACCTTCGCTTTCTTGGGAACAGGAACAATGGTGGCCCTCTTGAAGCATGTGGGAACAGCAGACTGGGATAGGGATTGATTGAATATGTTCGTAAACACAACAGCCAGCTGGTCTGTTCATGCTCTGTGGACGCGGTTGGGGATGCCGCCTGGGCCGGCAGCCTTGCGAGGGTTAACACGTTTAAATGTTTAACTCACATTGGCTGCAGTGAAGGAGAGCCCGCAGGTTTTGGTAGCAAGCTGTGTTAGTGGCACTGTGCTGTCCTCAAAGCGAGCAAAGAAGTTGTTTAGTTTGTCTGGAAGCAAGACATCGTGGGACCGCGACAGGGCTGGTTTTCCATTTGTAGTCCGTGATTGACTGTAGACACTGCCACATACCTCTCGTGTCTGAGCCGTTGAATTGCGACTCTACTTTGTCTCTATACTGACGCTTAGCTTGTTTGATTGCCTTGTGGAGTGAATAGCTACACTGTTTGTATTCAGTCATGTTTCCGGTCACCTTGCCCTGATTAAAAGCAGTGGTTCGCGCTTTCAGTTTTGCGCGAATGCTGCCATCAACCCACGGTTTCTGGTTGGGGAATGTTTTAATAGACGCTGTGGGTGCAACATCACCGATGCACTTGCTAATAAACTCGCTAATAAACTCGCTCGATCAGCGTATTCATCAATGTTATTGTCCGAAGCTATGCGGAACATATCCCAGTCCACGTGATCGAAGCAATCTTGAAGCGTGGAATCCGATTGGTCGGACCAGCGTTGAACAGACCTGAGCACGGGCGCTTCCTGTTTTAGTTTCTGTCTATAGGCTGGGAGCAACAAAATGGAGTCGTGGTCAGATTTTACAAAAGGAGGGCGAGGGAGGGCTTTATATGCATCGCGGTAGTTAGAATAACAATGATCCAGGGTTTTGCCAGCCCGGGTCGCGCATTCGATATGCTGATAAAATTTAGGGAACCTTGCCTCAGGATATGTGGTTTCCAGTTTACATAGAGTCAAATTAAGTTATTTCAGGGCCATCGATGTGTCTGATTGGAGCAGGATATACACGACTGTGATTATGATCGAAGAGAATTCTGTTGGTAGATAATGCAGTTGACATTTGATTGTAAAGAATTCTAGGTCAGGTGAACAAAAGGAATTTAGTTCCTGCATGTTGTTATGATCATACCACGTCTCGTTAATCATAAGGCATACACCCCCACCCTTCTTCTTACCAGAGAGATGTTTGAAACATCTGAAACAGACAACGTTACAATCTCTGATGTCTCTTTGGAAGGCAACCCTTGCTCGGATTTCGTCTACCTTGTTGTCAAGAGACTGGACATTGGCGAGTAGTATGCTCGGGAGCGGTGTGCGATGTGCCCGTCTACGGAGCCTGACCAGAAGACCGCTCCGTCTGCCCCTTCTGCGGCGCCGTTGTTTTGGGTCGCCCGGCTGGGATCCGATCCATTGTCCTGAGTGGTGGACCAAACAGAGGATCCGCTTTGGGAAAGTTGTATTCCTGGTCGTAATGTTGGTGAGTTGACGTTGCTCTTATATCCAATAGTTCCTCCCGACTGTATGTAATAAAACCTAATTTTTCCTGGGGTAACAATGTAAGAAATAACACATTAAAAAACTAAATACTGTGTAGTTTCCTAGGAACGCGAAGCGAGGTGGCTATCTCTGTCGGCGCCGGAAGTAGTCACTACTGTCACTCTAGAATGTGTTATAGCTATATGGTGATGTTTTAGTTCAAAGCAAAACTGCAATGCCACATCGAGACAACCTCTTAAAAAATGCATGTCAGCATTAAGCTATTTTGCTCAGGTAAAAAGATTAAATAAATGATGATGAACTTCACATGGCATGATGATCGATGCTTAGCTGCCGTTTGACAAATCTAAATAATCTCACTCTTTTGTCCATATAATAATGTCATCATGTAGGCTATAGGCAATGTATCTGCCAGCTGTTGGCTAGAGCGCAAATTCCAAGACCAGAGTGGGCACATTCGCTATATAATGCACATTGTTTTTGTGACAAAACCATTAGTAGAGTTGAAAATGCTACGGAAACCCATTTAACTTGTATTCAGTATTTTTTTTGTGCACTACATCACGCACAGCCTTTTATCCACAACAAGTCAATTTGATGGAAATCTCTAGTGGGAAAAAGTGCATATTGTTTTTATGCAGATTTTAGAATATTCGCATGAAAGTCTATTGACAATTGGATGGAAACCTAGCTAATGGGAGTAAAATGGGCTTGCACAATTGTAGGATAGTACCTTTTAAAATATTTATACTGTATTGTCATATTAAACGCGACAGAATCAGGGCTACATCTGTTTTCCTATGGCATCGAGATTCAAATCTCAGCTGCATTTAAAAGCCTCAGTCAGGCATTTGTGGAATAATTTTAAGTGGCAATGAGTGGCTACTTCAGTGGGGTCAGCATATAAAGGGAACTACAATATGCTCGCAACCTCAAAGCTATTTTATACATTCACTCAAATTCATACCAGCAACGATGCATCTAGGCCTATACAACCCATATGGAAAAGAATCATGAAAATCAAATAAGAATCTTGTATGGCAGAAGTAGATTCTTTTGTACAAAAATCTAGTAAGAATCAGGTAAGAAACAAATAAATGGTTTGTATGAATATTCTATGTCAATTTTGAAATTGTGTATGTTTGGCCTTGTATGACAAATACAATAGAATATATGAAAGTGGCTGCTTTTAATACACGGGTACCTATATTACGATTTGGTCCAAATCATCCTAAAGTATCTAAAAATTGGTCTTGTAACTCTGTTACGAACCGGCTCATAGCCCGTAACAAAGATGGAGACAACGCAGAGATAAACAAAGGACAAACATATTTATTAAATAAAGTAAACTATATCCAGCAGTTTTACAGGCGCCCAACCAATTGTGCTATTGTGTTTTTTTTTCGCGTTATTTGTAACTTATTTTGTACATAATGTTTCTACAACCGTATCTTACGGCAAAAAAGAGCTTCTGGATATCAGGACAGCGATCACTCACCTCGGATTAGACAAAGATTTTTTCTACAGCAAGGACGACGCACAAGACATTCTCCAAACACCCCACAGGGCCGACATTCCCGTTATTTGCAAGACGAAGCGACGCAGGTACAGAGAACAAAGAGCCGGATGCCTGGTCAGGACCCGGAGAAGGCGACTGGGAAAGCTGCCGTTACCGTCAATACTATTCGCCAACGTGCAATCATTGGACAATAAATTAGACGAGGTACGATCATGAATATCCTACCAACGGGACATCAAAAACTGTAATATCCCATGTTTCACGGAATCGTGGCTGAATGACGACATGGATATTCAGCTAGCGGTATATACGCTGCACCGGCAAGATAGAACAGCACAATCCGGTAAGACGAGGGGGGACGGTCACTGGCTTTATCAATAAGTACATCGAGGACGTCGTCCCCACAGTGACTGTACGTACATACCCCAACCAGAAGCCATGGTTTACAGGCAACATTCGCACTGCGCTAAAGGGTAGAGCTGCCGCTTTCAAGGTGCGGGATTCTAACCCGGAAGCTTACAAGAAATCCTGCTATGCCCTGCGATAAACCATCAAACAGGCAAAGCGTCAAAACAGGGCTAAGATTGAATCATACTACACCGGCTCCGACGCTCGTCTTATGTGGCAGGGCTTGCAAACTATTACAGACTACAAAGGGAAGCACAGCCACGAGCTGCCCAGTGACACGAGCCTACCAGACGAGCTAAATCACTTCTATCGCTTCGAGGCAAGCAACACTGAGGCATGCATGAGAGCATCAGCTGTTCCGGACGACTGTGTGATCATGCTCTCCGTAGCCGATGTGAGTAAAACCTTTAAACAGGTCAACATACACAAGGCTGCGGTGCCAAACGGATAACCAGGACGTGTGCTCCGGGCATGTGCTGACCAACTGGCAGGTGTCTTCACTGACATTTTCAACTTCTCCCTGATTGAGTCTGTAATACCAACATGTTTCAAGCAGACCACCATAGTCCCTGTGCACAAGGACACAAAGGCAACCTGCCAAAATGGCTACAGACCCGTAGCACTCACGTCCGTAGCCATGAAGTGCTTTGAAAGGTTGGTAATGGCTCACATTAACACCATTATCCCAGAAACCCTAGACCCGCTCCAATTTGCATACCACCCAAACAGATCCACAGATGCACTCCACACTGCCCTTTACCACCTGGACAAAAGGAACACTTATGTGAGAATGCTATTCATTGACTACAGCTCAGCGTTCAACACCATAGTACCCTCAAAGCTCATCACTAAGCTAAGGATCCTGGGACTGAACACCTCCCTCTGCAACTGGATCCTGGACTTTCTGATGGGCCGCCCCCAGGTGGTGAGGGTAGGTAGCAACACATCTGCCACACTGATCCTCAACACTGGAGCTCCACAGGGGTGCGTGTTCAGTCCCCTCCTGTACTCCCTGTTCACCCACAACTGCATGGCCAGGCACGACTCCAACACCGTCATTAAGTTTGCAGACGACACAACAGTGGTAGGCCTGATCACCGACAACGACGAGACAGCCTATAGGGAGGAGGTCAGAGACCTGGCCGGGTGGTGCCAGAATAACAACTTATCCCTCAACGTAACCAAGACTAAGGAGATGATTGTGGACTACAGGAAAAGGAGGACCGAGCACGCCCCCATTCTCATCGACGGGACTGTAGTGGAGCAGGTTGAGAGCTTCCAAGTTCCTTGGTGTCCACATCAACAACAAACTAGAATGGTCCAAACACACCAAGACAGTCGTGAAGAGGGCACGACAAAGCCTATTCCCCCTCAGGAAACTAAAAAGATTTGGCATGGGTCCTGAGATCCTCAAAAAAGTTCTACAGCTGCAACATCGAGAGCATCCTGACTGGTTGCATCA
This sequence comes from Salvelinus alpinus, assembly GCF_045679555.1. Classification (NCBI taxonomy): domain Eukaryota; kingdom Metazoa; phylum Chordata; class Actinopteri; order Salmoniformes; family Salmonidae; genus Salvelinus; species Salvelinus alpinus. Next base: position 30,676,533 of record NC_092099.1, read on the forward strand.
CTGCCTGGTACGGCAATTGCTCGGCCTCTGACCGCAAGGCACTACAGTGGGTAGTGCGTACGGCCCAGTACATCACTGGGTCTAAGCTGCCTGCCATTCAGGACCTCTACACCAGGCGGTGTCAGAGGAAGACCCTAAGAATTGTCAAAGACCCCAGCCACCCCAGTCATAGACTCTCTACTACCGCATGGCAAGCGTTACTGGAGTGCCAAGTCTAGGACAAAAAGGCTTCTCAACAGTTTTTACCCCCAATCCATAAGACTCCTGAACAGGTAATCAAATGGCTACCCAGACTATTTGCATTGTGTGCCCCCCAACCCTACATACAGTGGGGAGAACAAGTATTTGATACACTGCCGATTTTGCAGGTTTTCCTACTTACAAAGCATGTAGAGGTCTGTCATTTTTATCATAGGTACACTTCAACTGTGAGAGACGGAATCTAAAACAAAAATCCAGAAAATCACATTGTATGATTTTTAAGTAATTAATTTGCATTTTATTGCATGACATAAGTATTTGATACATCAGAAAAGCAGAACTTAATATTTGGTACAGAAACCTTAGTTTGTAATTACAGAGATCATACGTTTCCTGTAGTTCTTGACCAGGTTTGCACACACTGCAGCAGGGATTTTGGCCCACTCCTCCATACAGACCTTCTCCAGATCCTTCAGGTTTCGGGGCTGTCGCTGGGCAATACGGACTTTCGGCTCCCTCCAAAGATTTTCTATTGGGTTCAGGTCTGGAGACTGGCTAGGCCACTCCAGGACCTTGAGATGCTTCTTACGGAGCCACTCCTTAGTTGCCCTGGCTGTGTGTTTCGGGTCGTTGTCATGCTGGAAGACCCAGCCACGACCCATCTTCAATGCTCTTACTGAGGGAAGGAGGTTGTTGGTCAAGATCTCGCGATACATGGCCCCGTCCATCCTCCCCTCAATACGGTGCAGTCGTCCTGTCCCCTTTGCAGAAAAGCATCCCCAAAGAATGATGTTTCCACCTCCATGCTTCACGGTTGGGATGGTGTTCTTGGGGTTGTACTCATCCTTCTATTCCTCCAAACACGGCGAGTGGAGTTTAGAGCAAAAAGATCTATTTTTGTCTCATCAGACCACATGACCTTCTCCCATTCCTCCTCTGGATCATCCAGATGGTCATTGGCAAACTTCAGACGGGCCTGGACATGCGCTGGCTTGAGCAGGGGGACCTTGCGTGCGCTGCAGGATTTTAATCCATGACGGCGTAGTGTGTTACTAATGGTTTTCTTTGAGACTGTGGTCCCAGCTCTCTTCAGGTCATTGACCAGGTCCTGCCGTGTAGTTCTGGGCTGATCCCTCACATTCCTCATGATCATTGATGCCCCACGAGGTGAGATCTTGCATGGAGCCCCAGACCGAGGGTGATTGACCGTCATCTTGAACTTCTTCCATTTTCTAATAATTGCGCCAACAGTTGTTGCCTTCTCACCAAGCTGCTTGCCTATTGTCCTGTAGCCCATCCCAGCCTTGTGCAGGTCTACAATTTATCCCTGATGTCCTTACACAGCTCTCTGGTCTTGGCCATTGTGGAGAGGTTGGAGTCTGTTTGATTGAGTGTGTGGACAGGTGTCTTTTATACAGGTAACGAGTTCAAACAGGTGCAGTTAATACAGGTAATGAGTGGAGAACAGGAGGGCTTCTTAAAGAAAAACTAACAGGTCTGTGAGAGCCGGAATTCTTACTGGTTGGTAGGTGATCAAATACTTATGTCATGCAATAAAATGCAAATTAATTACTTAAAAATCATACAATGTGATTTTCTGGATTTTTGTTTTAGATTCCTTCTCTCACAGTTGAAGTGTACCTATGATAAAAATTACAGACCTCTACATGCTTTGTAAGTAGGAAAACCTGCAAAATCGTCAGTGTATCAAATACTTGTTCTCCCCACTGTACATTCATGTACATACTACCTCAATTGGGCTGACCAACCAGTGCTCCCACACATTGGCTAACCGGGCTATCTGCATTGTGTCCTGCCACCCACCACCCGCCAACCCCTCTTTTACGCTTCTGTTACTCTGTTCATCATATATGCATAGTCACTTTAACCATATCTACATGTACATACTACCTCAATCAGCCTGACTAACCGGTGTCTGTATGTAGCCTCGCTACTTTTATAGCCTGTCTTTTTTCTGTTGTTCTATTTCTTTACTTACCTATTGTTCACCTAACACATTTTTTGCACCATTGGTTAGAGCCTGTAAGTAAGCATTTCACTGTAAGGTCTACTACACCTGTTGTATTCAGCGCACGTGACAAATAAACTTTGATTTGATATCCAAGTAACAATGGTGTTAATAGTCAGTAGTGTAAGTGAGTGGATGCGTACATAGATGGTGATAATGAGAGGTGTTGAGAGGTGCCAAAACAAATCAACACAAAGAAGCCCCAAAATGCCACAACCAAAAAAAATTGTGTCTGCGTTGAGACTCTCCTCGATGTATGGGGGAAAGCTGTCGTTTGGGTTTGGCTGAGGTAGGCCGTCATTGTAAATAAGAATTTGTTCTTAGCTGACTTGTTAAATAAATAATTATTATATGAGTCCTATCAATTAGCTTAATTTCTCTGTGATCAAAATATATTTAAACAAAACAATGTTTTCCGGAATGCTTATCTTATCTGTTTCTAACTACAGAAACGATGTCAGAACAATCTGAGATTGTGGGTGCCATAGCTTGCTGAAATGACATGGAAAGACCCTCTTGTATGTTTTTATACAATACTTGCAACATCTCTGTTATGTCTAAATTTAACCCACTCATATACACTACCGTTCAAAAGTTTGGGTCACTTAGAAATGTCCTCGTTTTTGAAAGAAAAGCACATTCTTTTGACTATAAAAATAACATCAAATTGATCCGAAATACAGTGTAGACATTGCTAATGTTGTAAATGACTATTGTAGCTGGAAACGGTTGATTTTTTAATGGAATATCTACATAGGCGTACAGAGGCCCATTATCAGCAACCATCACTCCTGTGTTCCAACAGCACGTTGTGTGAGCTAATCCAAGTTGATCATTTTAAAAGGCTAATTGATCATTAGAAAACCCTTTTGCAATTATGTTAGCACAGCTGAAAACGGCAGTGCTGTTTCAAGAAGCAATAAAACTGGCCTCCTTTAGACTAGTTGAGTATCTGGAGCATCAGCATTTGTGGGTTCAATTACAGGCTAAAAATGGCCAGAAACAAAGAGCTTTCTTCTGACACTCATCAGTCTATTCTTGTTCTGAGAAATGAAGGCTATTCCATGCGAGAAATTGCCAAGAAACTGAAGATCTCGTACAATGCTGTGTACTTACTCCCTTCACAGAATAGCGCAAACTGGCTCTAACCAGAATAGAAAGAGGAGTGGGAGGCCCCGGTGCACAACTGAGCAAGTACATTAGAGTGTCTAGTTTGAGACAGACGCCTCACATGTCCTTAACTGGCAGCTTCATTAAATAGTACCCGCAAATCACCAGTCTCAATGTCAACAGTGAAGAGGCGACTCCGGGATGTTGGCCTTCTAGGCAGAGTTGCAAAGAAAAAGCCATCTCTCAGACTGGCCAATAAAAAGAAAAGATTAAGATGGGCAAAATAACACAGACACTGGATAGAGGAACTCTGCCCGACAGGAAACATTTATTGTAATCAAAGCACTTTGTCAAACTAAGCAAAGATTTTTTTTAAATAAAAAAAAATGACAGCAAACAATCAAACATTTGTAAGTACTTCTTGGTACAACAATTATGCCAAAATATGGTACCAGTGAGGAAGAATAGATTGGCTTTCTCACAGCCATCCACTCAATAACTACAGTATCAGTTTCATTCATTCATCCACATACTTTGTGAGAATGATTGATCTGATCATATCTTGGCTTATTCATATTTGAAAGTATGTGAATAGTGAGATGTTTGGCAGTTGGCAGATCATTTCACGCCTGCAACATGATTGTAAAAAGAGCAGTCAAATGCCTATATGGATGTGTGCTGTTGTTCCTTTAGCCTCTTTCATGCTGCATATCAACACAGAATCCACTCCATACAGTTACTGAGCATAGCTAGGGGGGGCAATCTCAAACTGTCAGATGACTGTCACTGCTAGATTTCTATGGCGCTCAGAGATCCTGAGCGGTTTCCCTCTGTTTTGAACTCAAAGCAGTATTCTTTATCATGGGGAATGAAAGATCCTCACAAAGGGGCATTGCTTGTAGTGCTATGTTCGAGACCACCTAAAGCGAGACCAATTCAAGACCAAGACAGCAGCAAATCGAGACCTAGACCGGAGGGGGGACAAGACCGAGTCAAGACCGAGACCGGGAGGGGGACGAGGGGTTCGAGACCGAGTCAAGATGGAGAACAGAAAAATACGAGTTCAATTCAAGACCATGATGTTAACTGTATAACATCGCCACCATAATGAGAGTTCCAAATGTCCAGTATTTCTGTGTTAATATTTCAGAATGGTGAAAAAAATGCATTCTGAGGGCAAATAGAGCCACTCTACAAATGATTACCAACCCAAACACAGTGGAGAACAATAAGGGCCTTCTATTCCTTCAGAGAAGGGCTAAGGATTTCTAAAATAATAATAATAATACTCATTATTATAATTATATGATTATTTTGAGTGGTGTTCTGATTTAATCGCTTCAGTTTTGGTTGGAAAGGAAAGGGTTAGCCTGAAGCGAAAAAATTACCAATCAGGAGTTTTCTTTGGTGGTCTCTGGGGAGATAAATCTAGCAATCTGGAAGGCATCTGCCATTCAATTGTATTAGGGCAACATTTTGGAGTGACAGTGTAATCAACCAATCACATTGACTTGTAATGGGTGAGACTGTTTTGACTACAGTTTATGGAAAGTTCTGCCTTCTCGAAAGGCCAACAGGTCACTGCACAGTAGTTTTACCACGGTCTACCTAGCATTTGTTGTAGGCAGCAGCAGGTGTTATTGAAGAGGATGTTGTTGCGAATTTGTTAACTTCTCTCTTTTCAAGAATAACTTTCAACAAGAAGTTGAATTTCAAATTATTATCATCTGGTCAGTGGAACTGACTGGTTGGGGCCTACTGGCTTATTATGCCAGAGTAAATAGACTGCTTATCCTTTAACATAATTTTGTGTGTGAGTGCTGTCTTTCCATCACCCTATGTAGTGGTGCCTGGAGTAGTGAGTATAATCTAATTTTGCCAAACATTTCCCAAACGGCCCGCCCACCAAAGGAGAGGTGCCCTGTGTGAAAAATCCAATGTTTTCCTATAGAATTTTCTGATTTTCACTTTCAAAATCACACTTTTTTAAATAAAAAATTAGAAACGTGATGTTCTAAGTCCACAACAATGCTTAAACCACAACCATGCTTAAACCACATTTTCCCAGACCAGTTTGAGGTCTGGGAAAAATTGAAAGAATATATTTTTGGAGGGTGTAGTTTCCAGGGCCGTATTAATGCAGGGTCTTACCGGGGATGTAGCCCCTGGGCCCAGGCCCGTGGGGGTTCAAGAGGCAGCAATATTTTTTGCATTGTACAAAAATATAAATCAAGAAAATATATACAGTCTATTACATATATATATATATATATTGTTATTATATATATTATTTTACTGCAACAGCCAACCACAGAACGATTCAGGAGCCCGCTGTCAATGACTGTAAACAGCCTGCTCCTGCCTGCTTCCACTTTGCTAATCATCAGATGTGGGGAGGAGTGGAGGTAGGTGGTACACGTGGGTAAATAAAAATAAACTACATAATCAATAAATGTGACTGGTCAATTGTGTGAGTCAGGGGCTTGTCCCAAGCCCATTGAGGCAATTTGTTTAAATGTACGCTATCATTTTTTTTAACCACAGTAGCCCGCTCTCAATGTTCAAAATACACCAGAGAGCATAATTTTTCCACAGAGGATCAATAGTTTCCAAAAAATAACAGTGGATTACATTTTATCACAAGCAGAGTTAACTGCCAAAATAAAGGAAACACCAACATAGTGTCTTAAAAGGGTATTTGGCCACCACGAGCTTCAATGCACCTTGGCATAGATTCTACAAGTGGACCTAAATCATGCCAAGAAAATGCACCCCACACCATAACATATTATTTCTATCCCTCATTTACTCAAGTGTTTCCTTTATTTTGGCAGTTACTGGTTGTCTAGTTGGGAAGGCCGCAATTTGGCCAGCACACCTGCAAAATATACAGCTTGTTGCGTTGTGGCCATAGACATATACTCAATAGAAGGGTTTTGGAACCTCACCCTGGCAAATTGGCCAGCTATCTATGGATTATATTTATATGGTTGGTTGCAGCTGTCTGTTTGCCTTTTGCAAATACAATCGCGGGAAAAACGTACAGTTTGGAAAGCAAATGCCTACTGCTGAAAATTGTCTGTAGAACCAATATTTATTTTTTCTCAACTCCCAATTTTTAGCGAACAGCAGCTCTGTTTTTCAAAGTAGCTCATGTTGAGATAGGCAATTGCCAAAATGAACCATTTTCCTGTCCTGCTAAGCAATCAAAATGTAACGAGTACTTTGTGTCAGGTAAATTGTATGGAGTAAAAAGTACATTATTTTAATAAGGAATGTAGTGAAGTAAAACGTGTCAAAAATAGAAAAATAAAGTAAAGTACAAATACCCCTAAAAACTACTTTAAAGTATTTTTACTTAAGTACTTTACACCACTGACGGTGGAACTCAATATTTGGTCTCGAGACCAGACTCGAGACCGGTCTTGAGTACTACAACATTGATTGCTTGTATTTAGAGCTTGTGATTGAAGTGAAATCCTTGCCATTATCACCAAACAGTGAATATGTACTGTATCAGTTTAGTGGAATTATACAGATACTGTACGAAGGTCAAATACTGCAATTCCAACAGTACTGTAACAGTACTGCAACATATTGTTACAGTTAGAGCAATGTCATATGCTCACCATCAAAGTGATTTTAGCCTCTTCTGTGCTACACACACTGAACTACAACAATAGCCATGATGTGGGGAAAGGGTGAAGAAAAGTGGAAATGATTGAATGAATAATCTGTAATCCATGCCCTAAGGAAAGGCTAAAGGCAGAATAGACCTACGCTTTAAAGTTTACTAACTTCTAGTTTTTCTGCCCAGATTGAAGGAGAGAACTACAACTGCAGAAACTCTATCTTGGAGCTCAACACACCTGCACGCACACACACACGCATGTGCACACACACACTCACACATACTGCAAACCTCCATGCTTTCAGACACAAGTAGACTCAGGAGATCTAGCTAGGGCTGATACAACAGGAGGAACAGCTGCATGGAGGTGATATCATTCAAATAATTTAAGTACTCCAACATTCCAATAAATTGATAATTTCCCCTGAGGTATCGACAAATGCAGAAGTTTAATAAACTGGCCAACAAACTCAGGAGAAATGCAAGTCTAGTATTGCAATGGTTGTGATGGGGAAAAATAATGTCATTGGATAATTTAGAATAATATATTTTTTCCTCAGCCAAAGTCACCATGGTAGCAGACCTGTAAATTGTATTTGGGTTAAGAGTCAGGTCTGGGAGTGCTTCTGAGAGTGTCCATCTGCAGACTGAGACACCACTGCCACTTCAGCTGCTAAACAGTGTTGAACATTGCAGATAGAAATACCATGAATAGAGCCAACATGATTCCTTGTTGTACATGTTGTAGAGGCATCTTTGTTCTACATAACATATTTATTTCTGAACATGCCGAAACATTGTGTCCTGCTGAACACACCGCAGGTTAAAAATATGGACATTGTCAGAAGATAAAGAAATGGGTTAGTAATTAAAATAAGAGATCCTTGTTTTAGATACATTCAATAACATAAAAGCAATGAATGTTGCTGAATTGGAATAAACCACCAGATGGCAGTATAGACTTGAGGAAAATAAATCAATTTTGCTCTCTGAAAGGGTTTCTACTAGCTTCTATAGCCACAAAGTCAGATTCCACAGCCACAAAGTCAAAATTGGCTACAAGAATTAGCTTTTTGGTCTCAATATAAGGTTAGGGCTAGGCATAAGGTTAGTAGTGTGGTTAGGGTTAGGCTTAAAATCACATTTTAAGAAGATAAATTGTAGAAATGGGCAGGGTTTAGAAGCTAGTGATGACCCTCTGGAAAGGGATAATAACTTTTGTCCAGTTCAAAATGCAGTTGTTCTTGACCTTTTTCCCAGTTACAATATTATCAATGCCTAACACTTTTCTAAACTGTTCACAGAATGGAAAGAGATTGTAGAACATTTAAAGCATTTGCAGAAATTGGTTGCACTGAAAATAAGTAATTGAGTTTGTGACCCCAGGATTAGGTGATTTTGGCTATGTTATTCCATAAGAAAACTACTGTATGTACACAGTACAGTAGACTTATTTCCTCATTGTATCACATAACATCATAGCTCACTTATAAAGGATATTGAGGTGAATCCTCTGTCAGAATGCATCTCCAGTTTAGGAATTCTCACATTAAATAAAATAAATAATCTGTAGGCCACATACCTGGAAATTTGCCTGGGGCAAGGTGAATTACATCTGGCATTTGCAGTATCAACATACGATATGTGTTTGTTACATACTTTTTATTTTAACTATGTCGATTGTATCCCTTTAGAACCCTTGAGGTAGGCCATGACCTTCGCTCCTCCATATCCGTCTCCCTTCAGCAGCCTCACAGCAGATTAAAAACTATGGGTGACAGGGATTTCAGTTGCTTCCAGACACTATTAGGGCTGCAGAGTCTCTGTCCTCTTTTAAGGCACAGCTCAAGACCGTGCTGTTCAGAAAAGATCAAGGACCTCTGCTAATTATGTTCTCAAATCCTATCTCATATCATTCAAGGGTTTTTCTTAATTTTTACATTGTAGAATAATAGTGAAGACTTTAAAACTATGAAATAACACATATGGAATCATATAGTAAACAAATATATATATTTTATATTCTTCAAAGTACCCACCCTTTGCCTTGATGACAACTTTGCACAGTCTTGGCATTCTCTCAACCAGTTTCACCTGGAATGCTTTTCCAACAGTCCTGAAGGAGTTATCCACATATGCTGAGCACTTGTTGGCTGCTTTTCCTTCACTCTGCAGTCCAACTCATCCCAAACCATCTCAATTGGGTTGAGGTCGGGTGATTGTGGAGGCCAGGTCATCTGATGCAGCACTCCATCACTCATTCTTGGTCAAATAGCCCTTACACAGCCTGGAGGTGTGTTTTGGGTCATTGTCCAGTTGAAAAACAAATGATAGTCCTACTAAGCACAAAACAGATGGGATGGCGTATTGCTGCAGAATGTTGTGATAACCATGCTGCCTTGAATTCTAAATAAATCACAGTGTCACCATCAAAGCATCCCCACACCATCACACCTCCTCCTCCATGCTTCACAGTGGGAAGCACACATGCGGAAATCATCCATTCACCTACTCTGCGTCTCACAAAGACACAGCGGTTGGAACCAAAAATCTCAAATTTGGACTCATCAGACCAAAGGACAGATTTCCACCTGTCTAATGTCCATTGCTTGTGTTTCTTGGTCCAAGCAAGTCCTTTAGTAGTGGTATCTTTGCAGCAATTCGACCATGAAGGCTTGATTCACGCAGTCTCCTCTGAACAGTTGATGTTGATATGTGTCTGTTACTTGAATTCTGTGAAGCATTTATTTGGGCTGCAATTTCTGAGGCTGGTAACACTAATGAACTTATCCTCTGCAGCAGAGGTAACTCTGGGTCTTCCTTTTCTGTAGCGGTTGTAAGGGTGTGAACTGGTGGCAGAGAAGTCAGATGCAGGAGAGAAATAACTGTTTCCAACGGCGTAGTTCATTTACAAAAAAAACACCGGAAAACATAATAATAAAAATCAATGGGTAACATAACCCGACACACACCAGTACAGACATACACACTTACAATAAACAATCACTGACAAGGAAATGAGGGGGAACAGAGGGTTAAATACACATGTAATTGATGGGATTGGAACCAGGTGTGATGGAAGACAAGACAAAACCAATGGAAAATGAAAAATGGATCAGCGATGGCTAGAAGGTCGGTGACGTCGACCGCCGAACACCGCCCGAACAAGGAGAGGGACCAACTTCGGCAGAAGTCGTGACAGCGGTCCTCATGAGAGCCAGTTTCATCATAGTGCTTGATGGTTTTTGTGACTGCACTTGAATAAACTTTCAAAGTTCTTGATATTCTTCGAATTGACTGACCTTCATGTCTTAAAGTACTGATGGAGTGTAGTTTCTCTTTGTTTGAGCTGTTCTTGCCATAATATGGACTAGGGCTATCTTCTGTCTACCACAACCTACAGTACCTTGTAACAACACAACTGATTGGCTAAAACTCATTAAGGGAAGAAATTCCACAAATTAACAAGGCACACCTCTTACTTGAAATGCATTCCAGGTGACTACCTCATGAAGCTGGTTGAGGAAATGCCAAGAGTGTGCAAAGCTGTCATCAAGGCAAAGGGTGGCTACTTTCAAGAATCTCAAATATAAAATATATTTAGATTTGTTTTACACTTTTTTGGTTACTAAATGATTCCATGTGTTATTTCATAGTTTTGATGTCTTAACTATTATTCTACAATAGCAAAAGTAGAAAATAGCAAAAATAAAGAAAAACACAAATGAGTAGGTGTGACTTTTGACTGGTACTGTATATATAAATAGACTATTTTATATATAGACTATTTTCTAAAGAGGGTGACTGCTGTCGATGTGTGCAGAGGTTCCCTGGTTCAAGCGAGGAGAGGGACAGAAGCAATACTGTTCACATTGGTGCCGTGACCCGGATCACTGGTAGCTGTGGCGAAAGAGGTCAAAGGGGGGTGGGTAAGTGTAACCGGTATTGAAATGTCTAGCTAGTTAGCAGTGTGCGCTAGTAGTGTTTCAATTGGTGACAACACTTGCTCTGAGATCTTGAAGTGTTTGTTTCCCTTGCTCTGCCATGGCCGCGACTTTTATGGTATTTTATTAGGATCCCCATTAGCGGTTGCGAAAGCAGCAGCTACTATTCCATGGGTCCACACTAAACGACATAATACAGAACATGAATAGACAAAAACAGCTCAAGGACAGAAAAACATACATTTACAAAAGGCACACGTAGCCTACATATGAAGACATACAAACTATCTAGGGGAGTAGGGGAGAGGTGTTGTTCCATGAGGTGTTGCTTTATCTGTTTTTATAAACCAGGTTTGCTATTCATTTGAGCAATAGGAAACGGGAGTTCCATGCAATAATGGCTCTATATAATACTCTACGCTTTCTTGAATTTGGGGACTGTGAAAAGACCCCTGGTGACATGTCTGGTGGGGTAAGTGGGTGTCAGAGCTGCATGTAAGTTGACTATGAAAACCATTTGAGATTTTCAACACATGAATGTTTCTTATAAAAAAAAGAGAGGCCTCCTGAGTGGCGCAGAGGTCTAAGGCACTGTATCCCAGTGCTTGGTGTCCCTACAGACCCGGGTTCAATCCCAGGCTGTCTCGCAGGTGACCAGGAGACCCATGAGGCATAGCATAATTGGCCCAGTGTCGTCCGGGTTGGCTGGCTGGGATGTCCCATTGTGCTCTAGCAACTCCTTGTGCGCATGCATGCCAGGCGCATGCATGTTGACTTCAGTCGCCAGTTATGTGGTGTGTCCTCTGACACTGGTGTGGCTGGCTTCCAGGTTAAGCGAGCAGTGTGTCAAGAAGCAGTGCAGCTTGGCAGGGTTGTGTTTCGGAGGACTCCGTCGCCTCAGTCTGTACAGGAGTTGCAGCAATGGGACAAGACTAACTATCAATTGAGGAGAAGAAAAAAAAAAAAAGAGACTGGCATGCATATTATTTATATTAGCCCTCTGATTACAATAAGGAGCAAGAAGTGCCCCTCTGTTCTGGGCCAGCTGCTGCTTGTTGCAATCACAAGACTGGACAATAATCAAGATAAGACAACTAGAGCCTGCAGGACTTGCTTTTTGGAGTGTGGTGTCAAAAAATAAAATAAATCATGACTTTATATATAAGTTATATTTATATAACTTTATGACTTCATAAAAATCATCTCTTTATAACCACTGAGTGCAGTGCATTCGGAAAGTATTCAAACCCATTGACTTTTTCCACATTACAGCCTCATTCTAAAATGGATTTAAAAAAATCCTCAGCAATCTACACACAATACTCCATAATGACAAAGTGAAAACAGGTTTAGAAATGTTTGCAAATTTATTTAAAATCAAAAACAGAAATACTCGAAATCTACAACTTGATTGGAGTCCACCTGTGGTAAATTCAATTGATTGGACATGATTTGGAAAGGCACACACATGTCTATATAAAGGTTCCACAGTTGACAGTGCATGTCAGAGAGAAAAAAACCAAGCCATGAGGTCAAAGGAATTGTCCGTAGAGCTACGAGATAGGATTGTGTCGAGACACGGATTTGGGGAATGGTACCAAAACATTTCTGCAGCATTGAAGGTCCCCAAGAACAGTGGCCTCCATCATTCTCAAATGGAAAACTTAGAACCACCAAGACTCTTCCTAGAGCTGGCCGCCCAGCCAAACTGAGCAATCGGCGGAGAAAGGTCTTGGTCAGGAAGGTGACCAAGAACACGGATGGTCACTCTGGCAGAGCTCCAGAATTCCTCTGTGGAGATGGGAGAACCTTCCAGAAGGACAACCTTCTTTGTAGCACTCCACCAATCAGGCCCTTGTGGTAGAATTGCCAGACGGGACCACTCCTAAAGACTCTCAGACCATGAGAAACAAAATTATCTGGTCTGATGAAACCAATATTGAACGCTTTGGCCTGAATTCCAAGCGCCACGTCTGGAAGAAACCTGGTACCATCCTTACGGTGAAGAATAGTGGTGACAGCATCATGCTGTGGGGATGTTTTTCAGCTGCTGGGACTGGGGAACTCATCAGGATTGAGGCAAAGATGAACAGAGCAAAGAACAGAGAGATTCTTGATGAAAACCAGCTCCAGAGTGCTCAGGACCTCAGACTGGGGCGAAGGTTCACCTTACAACAGAACAACGACCCTAAGCACACAGCCAAGACAAAGCAGGAGTGGCTTCAGGACGAGTCTCTGATTGTCCTTGAGTGGCCCAGCCAGAGGGCAGACTTGAACAGGATCGAACATCTCTGGAGAGATCTGAAAATAGTTGTGCAGTAACGCTCCCAATCCAACCTGCCAGAGCTTGAGAGGATCTGCAGAGAAGAATCAGAGAAACTCCCCAAATATAGGTGTGCCAAGCTTGTAGCGTCATACTCAAGAAGACTCAAAGTTATTGCTGCGAAAGGTGCTTCAACAAAGTACTGAGTAAAGGGTCTGAATACTTATGGTGATCGATTAAAATTACCTGTGTCGTGTCTTTGACTATGCCAGATTAATTGCTATGACATGCTATTCTATAAAATAATTTCTCCGTAATTAATATTACCTGATTGAACTAATCATGTAAATATTAATTAACTAGAGAGGGACACCACGAAAGAATATTTATAAAGCTGTTATCTTCCGAATAAACTCTTAAAGATTTAGTAATATTTTACTAAATAGCAGTCACATTAATCGTCATTTTATTCAGTCTCATCTGAAAGTTGTAAGTCCTTGATTATCTGCAAGAATCCTGGCTAACAAGTTGAATCAGCAATACAAAATTGGGTTTAAATATTTATTTACTAAATACCTAACTAATCACACATACACAATTAAATCATAACTTGATTACAAAGTACGTCATACAGAAAAACGTCCCTAGCGGGCGGAATAGATATGACAGCTTGTTACACAAAGGGAAGGGGTTGAGTCTTAGTGAAAGAGCGGGAGACTGGAACATAGGCGAGCTGTGCTATCGTAAATACAGTATCTGATGCATTCTAAATTACCGCCCATTTGAAAAGGAAAATGCAATAAATATTTACTCTGAGCTGCGCTTCAGTAGGTTGGTGGTAGATGGAAGGCCGTATCGCCAACCCGAGTCCTCTGTCCTTTGGAGAATGTCTCTGGTTGTCACGGGATACTTTGGAGTAACGTTATGTATAGTAGACGGGATACTCGGACTGTCCTTCCTAACCTGCGTTTAGCTGTTGCTAACTCAACGGTTAGGAGATATCACTTCTGTAGTGAATACGAGTTCAAAGTTCATACCATTCACAATCAAAGTCCATGCTGATGTTGGCTTAGTTCTGTAGCTATTATCTGAACCATTCTGACACAGGATCGTCATCCTGGTGTGCCCGGAACAGGAAGTTATATTCTCGTCAATGGCTTTATATAGTGGAGGGAGAGTGGTGTGTCTGAAAAGTTTATAACCCATGTCTTTTCACAGGGGCGGGCCCCTGGTTGAGCAGAAGCCAAATTTATGAAAACCCAGATCTCTCATTTGGAAGCTAAAATTACATTTAATCTCTTCACAAATAATCTCATATTCAAACATTTGAATTAAACAACAATTCCATGTGAATCCGATACCTCTGACGTTTAGACTTTCCACAGTAGAGTTTGTCATTCTATCATTGATGAGAATGTGTCAGAGGGCAACCGAACTGACATAATATACCTTAAGTACCACCGTTCAGTTGGTCAGATTACCAGAATATAGTTCATTTCCCCCCACTTCTGATGTTCCCAGAATCTCTATGTTAACAAAGGGGTTTTCTTATGTCACATCAGTTATAGTAGGGAGAGGGAAAAAGGGGGAAAGAGGTATTTATGACTGTCATAAACCTAACCCCAACCCAACGTCATGACACCTGCTCCTCCCGAATCTTTCAAGCCTTCTACGTACTTGGTAAACCCCTTCACGGTTATCAATACTGGGACAGAATTGCTTCTGGGAGATCTTTAGAAATAAGGACACACATACCTGCATGGCAGCGGAGGGACCCTTCTCATCTCTTTGTGGAGGGCGAACAGGGCAATGTCTGAGTAGATGATCTTTCCCTCCACAGTATAGGCAGAGCCCTTCTTGGATCCGCTTTTGACGTTCGATACACGGGAGAGGAGCATAGCCCAACTGCATAGGCTCTGGAAGACGTGAACGGGATGACGGAATCATGGAAAGAGAAGGTTTTGGGTTCCTGGGTGGCAAAGCTCTTTCGGCGGTCGGAGATGGACATACGAATCTATTGATTTAAATCCTGAAGGTCATCTCTACAGGCCAGCTCCGCTTGAAGTTCCCTGTTGAGCTCTCGTCGGTAGACAGTAAGTAAAGCAGCCTCATTCCATCTACTCCCTGCAGCCATGGTGCGGAATGCGAGGGCATACTCGGCAGCTGAATTGCATCCTTGTTGAAGTTCTATGAGGAGGTCTCCTATAGGACGACCGGAGGGAGAGTGATCGAATACCTCTTTGAAGAGGGTGTGGAAATGGGTCTCGGATCCGAGTTCTGTGCTCTTGGCAGTCCATATGGCGGTGGCCCGAGCTTTGCCTGTGAGTAGATACAACAAAATCCACCTTGCTCTTGTCTGTGGCAAAGTTAATGGGGGAGGAGCCCAGTTATTTGCTGCATTGCATCAGAAATCCCTGACATTTCCCAGGTGAACCGTCATATTTTCCAGGCATGGGTATGAACGAAGAAGGGCTATGGGTTACGATACCTGGCATCGGAGGAGTAGGGATAGGCTGGTGGAGAAGATGGCAAATTTCCTCCATAAGCTCCTCTTGCTGGGTTAGGCGCCGCCGTAGCTCCGCTGAATCCATTCCGTTTTTGGGTGAAGTATTCTGTAATGAATACTCAGGGAGAAAAAGGTGTAGACTCATGCGCAGAGCGCGGCAGAGGTTTATTAAGCCTTTTGTGGAAGGCAGGACTCATGGTCGCAGGCAATGGTCAAACACAGGTAAGCAGTCAAAAACAAACAATACCTCACAACCATACAAACAGAAAGAACTGAACTAAATAGGGAGCTGATGAGACCAGGTGATAAATGAACACAGGTGAAATCAATGAACAAAAATGAAAGACAGGGCTACGTTCCAGAACACAAAGAAACAGGGATACGTTCAAGAACACAAAGTTGACTAAATCCAAATCCCCCCAAAAAATCTAAATCCCCAAAAATCTAAATCCAAAGTTGATGAAATCCAAGATGGCGTAGCAGTCAGACGTCTTTGTTCTGTCGTGTCCCTTGTACACTGCTCAAAAAAATTAAGGGAACACTAAAATAACACATCCTAGATCTGAATGAATGAAATATTCTTATTAAATACTTTTTTCTTTACATAGTTGAATGTGCTGACAACAAAATCACACTAAAATTATCAATGGAAATCAAATTTATCAACCCATGGAGGTCTGGATTTGGAGTCACACTCAAAATTAAAGTGGAAAACCACACTACAGGCTGATCCAACTTTGATGTAATGTCCTTAAAACAAGTCAAAATGAGGCTCAGTAGTGTGTGTGGCCTCCGCGTGCCTGTATGACCTCCCTACAACGCCTGGGCATGCTCCTGATGAGGTGGCGGATGGTCTCCTGAGGCATCTCCTCCCAGACCTGGACTAAAGCATCCGCCAACTCCTGGACAGTCTGTGGTGCAACGTGGCGTTGGTGGATGGAGTGAGACATGATGTCCCAGATGTGCTCAATTGGATTCAGGTCTGGGGAACGGGCGGGCCAGTCCATAGCATCAATGCCTTCCTCTTGCAGGAACTGCTGACACACTCCAGCCACATGAGGTCTAGCATTGTCTTGCATTAGGAGGAACCCAGGGCCAACCGCACCAGCATATGGTCTCACAAGGGGTCTGAGGATCTCATCTCGGTACCTAATGGCAGTCAGGCTACCTCTGGCGAGCACATGGAGGGCTGTGCAGCCCCCCAAAGAAATGCCACCCCACACCATGACTGACCCACCACCAAACCGGTAATGCTGGAGGATGTTGCAGGCAGCAGAACGTTCTCCACGGCGTCTCCAGACTCTGTCACGTCTGTCACGTGCTCAGTGTGAACCTGCTTTCATCTGTGAAGAGCACAGGGCGCCAGTGGCGAATTTGCCAATCTTGGTGTTCTCTGGCAAATGCCAAACGTCCTGCACGGTGTTGGGCTGTAAGCACAACCCCCACCTGTGGACGTCGGGCCCTCATACCACCCTCATGGAGTCTGTTTCTGACCGTTTGAGCAGACACATGCACATTTGTGGCCTGCTGGAGGTCATTTTGCAGGGCTCTGGCAGTGCTCCTCCTGCTCAAAGGCGGAGGTAGCGGTCCTGCTGCTGGGTTGTTGCCCTCCTACGGCCTCCTCCACGTATCCTGATGTACTGGCCTGTCTCCTGGTAGCGCCTCCATGCTCTGGACACTACGCTGACAGACACAGCAAACCTTCTTGCCACAGCTCGCATTGATGTGCCATCCTGGATGAGCTGCACTACCTGAGCCACTTGTGTGGGTTGTAGACTCCGTCTCATGCTACCACTAGAGTGAAAGCACCGCCAGCATTCAAAAGTGACCGAAACATCAGCCAGGAAGCATAGGAACTGAGAAGTGGTCTGTGGTCACCACCTGCAGAACCACTCCTTTATTGGGGGATGTCTTGCTAATTGCCTATAATTTCCACCTGTTGTCTATTCCATTTGCACAACAGCATGTGAAATTTATTGTCAATCAGTGTTGCTTCCTAAGTGGACAGTTTGATTTCACAGAAGTGTGATTGACTTGGAGTTACATTGTGTTGTTTAAGTGTTCCCTTTATTTTTTTGAGCAGTGTATATATCTTTTTTACATATTTTTCTTCGCATATCTATTAAAAATATTTTCCTAAACCTCAACTTCTAAATACTCTCCTGCAACCCGCCTCACCCAATGTGGCGTGGATCTGCTTTTTTCTAAAGTATTTCTATTTACTTCGGATCTGGAATCCCTCAACTGAAGCTAGCCAGCTAACTACCTACCAGCTATCAGTAACCTGCTAGGCCTGCTAGCTACCTAGAGCTACCTGGAACCCTACTAATTACATTCATACAACTTTTCCAGTGTTGCATGGATTCCAGCCAGAACACTAGCCTCTACTTCAACAGTAAGTAAATTGTCCGTGTCTGTTTAACCTGTTTTTCTTTTTTTGTCGGGTTAGAGTTCTTTTGTGAGGTAGTCAGAACTTTCCATGGTGGAGTATGTTGTTCCTCCATAGCGTGAAGCTGTTGGTCCTCATCGATTTTCCTCCTTAGGATCTCCTTAGTATCCAGGTTGGCTCTTTACTGCAACCAGTTGTATTTCAAAAGTTTTTAACAATGAGTCTTTCCCGCGACGACGACCGGTGTCTGTAGTACAGCCACCTAGCACTGTTGTCTGGTTAGCAGTGTTTCCTAGCTGTTAAAAGCTAAATGCGTCGCAGAATCCATGCAAAAACAAGTTTGGTATTCTTATTTAATTAGTAGCGGTTTTGTTTTAATCAAAAATAACAAACCGGGTGTTTTCCAGCATACAGTGTTCAGCTGTGTGCTCTGATGACGTGAACAAAATTGTATACTCTGAGTTGTCCTTATGTTAGGTCCTGATCTGGCTATGCCAAATGGCTGTGGGCTACACTAGTTCATTTAGCAGACAAGATTTGCTAAGAATTCCGTGCCATTATTTTATATTATTTCATAGTATGAAGAATATAATTGAACAAAGCTGAATAATATAGAAAGAGAGTGCGATTTGAGGGAGTGCGCACATGCGGCTATTCTGTGTTGAGCGGTTAACACAGAAATTGGTACTCCTATATGCTTAATTTAGAGTTATTAATGTAACTTTAGTTATACTACAAACGTTGGGCTATATGTTTTGATTTTTAATACATTGATGTGACTCTAATGATGATTTGAAAAAAGATGCTTGAAAGGCATGAGCGCTGCTTTGTTTTTTTGCGCAGGCTGTACACACTTTATCAGTCTCTCATTCACAATTTGACAAGCATTTGATAATGCCTTGAATTTCACGCCAGCATCACTTTTGTGTGGCCGTAATGCACCCGAAAAAAATCAATGCCTTTTGCGGCCAGTGGCCGTTGTGCCCTTGGCCCGGAGTGCTGCGCTGTGTCCTTCTCCCTGAGTGCTGCAAACTCGGAAGCACCTCTCACTCACATGGTTCTCCATCATGTGATCGGGTGGTTCTCAAAGGCTACATGTGAAGACACACACATCGGGACGCAACTGTGCGCATCCTTATCCAATTCCGAGGTGCATATTGAAGATATTGGAAGAACTTTTCACTGTCAACAAGATGAGTAGGCCTAACGAACAGCGAAAGCAATAGCCAATGTCAATCTACTATCCCCGATTGTACAAAAGTTGACCTATTCTGTGATAGAAATAAATATTTCAAACCTAGTCTGACACAGTTGTGGGATGCGATAGATCCCAAATTAATATAACCACCAGCATCAAAAACACTTTTTTTACACAATGTGGCTGACAGAACAGATCAGAACATTTAGCTTAAAATGTTGATAAACTATTAGGCTATTTCTTCACATTATAAGCGCAGCAATGTGCACATGGGAGTAGGCTATCAGCACGAATGTTCCATTAGCGGGAAAACACCATTATCAAAAGTGACCGTTATTCAGTCAATAATATTTCTCAAATACCGGAGTCTGTGATTTCAAATAAACATTTATTACAATATAATAAAAGCCGAGCTGGTTCATGAAAACAACTGCCTTTTCAACCTTGGCGCACACTTCTTATACATGTTTCCTCCTTACGTCACACACATAGTAACTTCTCTTTATGATTCATCCCCTCTGGCATTTGGCCACCGTTATCCATTTTGCCTTGCACTATTTTTAGTTTGGTTTTACATTAGGGCATGGAAACATTAGAGCCAAAGCAATGGTTAAAAAATAAAGACATGTTCACTTCCACGACAGGTGCATGTAGGTCATAGATTCCATTCGTGAAGTAACCATAGCAATAGTAAATATTAGGCCATAGCATTGGTACAGAAATAAACACTCATGTCCACTCCCTAGACAGGTGCATGTCTAATGGTGTCGAATGACTCAGAGCACATATAGAGTGCCCTATTCTTGCTGACTCCTGAAATGTATAATTGCCACACATGTTCTGGAAAATACTCAATAACCGCAAATTCGATTATGCATGTAATGCTTTTATTATAAAGGTGCATTTTTATGGTGAAAATATCTTCCCCAAACTTGAAACTCACTTGCTGCTTATATATTTCAGTGCGGCTCTACACCCCTGGTAAAGCGGATTAATGTGCTTAATTTTAAGAAATTATTTGGCCACTTTAGTTGTGATACAGACTGGAATAGACTGGATAGCACAGACTGGAATATGTTCCGGGATTCCTCCGATGGCATTGAGGAGTACACCACATCGGTCATTGGCTTCAGCAATAAGTGCATCGATGACATCGTCCCCACAGTGACCGAACGTACATACTCCAACCAGAAGCCATGGATTACAAGCAACATCCGCACTGAGCTAAAGGCTAGAGCTGCTGCCTCCAAGGAGCGGGACTCTAACACTCATAAGAAATCCCGCTATGCCCTCCGACGAACCATCAAACAGGCGAGGCGTCAATACAGGACTAAGATTGAATCGTACTACAAATCATTACAGACTACAAAGGGAAGCACAGCCGAGAGCTGCCCAGTGACACGAGCCTACCATAATAGCTAAACTACTTCTATGCTCACTTCGAGGCAAATAACACTCAAACATGCATGAGAGCACCAACTGTTCCGGAAGATTGTGTGATCACGCTTTCCGCAGCCGATGTAAGACCTTTAAACAGGTCAACATTCACAAGGCCGCAGGGCCAGACGGACAACCAGGACGTGTACTGTAAGCATGCGCTGACCAACTGGCAAGTGTCTTCACTTACATTTTCAACCTCTCCCTGTCTGAGTCTGTAATACCAACATCTTTTAACCTCTCTGGGATCGCGGGACGCTTGCGTCCCAACAGCCTGTTAAAATGTAGAGCGCCAGATTTTAAAAAAAATCTATAAAATCAAACTTTATTAAATTACACATATAAGATACCAAATTAAAGCTACACTCGTTGTGAATCCAGCCAACATGTCAGATTTCAAAAAGGCTTTTCGGCGAAAGCATAAGATGCTATTATCTGATGATAGCACAATGTCAACAAAGAGAGTGTAGCATATTTCAACCATGCCGGCGCTACTCAAAACGCAGAAATAAAATATAAAACATGCATTACCTTTGACGAGATTCTTTTGTTGGCACTCCAATATGTCCCATAAACATCACAAATGGTCCTTTAGTTCGATTAATTCCGTCCATATATATCCAAATTGTCCATTTATTTGGCGCCGTTGTACCAGGAAAAACAGCCTTCAATTTGCGCAAAATCACGACAAAATATCTAAAAAATTACCTCTAAACTTTGCCAAAACATTTCAAAGTACTTTTGTAATACAACTTAAGTTATTTGTAAACGTTAATAATCGATCAAATTGAAGACTGGGGCCTGTTGCACAAAAGTAGAATTAAGACATCCGGGATAAATGACTCAGCTGAGCTCAATGAAGCCAAAACATGTGCGTCCAGGCTTAATTGGTTGCACAAAGACCAAGCCAGGATGAGCAGACACGGATTCATTAAGCCAGGTGAAACCAATCCTGGATAGGTGCGCGCTCACGGCTCACTCAAATAGACCCCGCCACAGATCACAGATTAACTGATTTACCATGGCAACTAGAGCCGCGTACTTTTCCCCGTCGGAAGCACAAATCCTCATAGAGGCATACGAGGAGGTAAAAGATATAATTAAGAAGAAAGGCAACACCGCCACAGTGATAAAGCAAAGAGAAAAAGCGTGGCAAAGTATTGCAGACCGCCTGAATGCGTAAGTAGTGCACAATTACACACTCACCGCTCCGCTGAAACATCACAATTACAATTCAAATATTTAATTCACATCTCCAAAAATGCAGTTGTACTGTAATTATGAAACGGTTAAATTTTTAATTGAAATGCACTGCAGATATGAGTGAAATTGTGTAAAGTAACTCCATCACACTGTATAAAGCTATGATACATTTTTTGATATTTTTACTGAAAACAAGACAAAAATACCAAGTAATTTTTTGCAGTGTGACTCCATTAAATGTGTGTGTGTGTGTGTGTGTGTGTGTGTGTGTGTAGATTAAACATGAACAGGCCAAAACGGACATGGCAGCAGGTCAAAATCAAATACAAGAACATTCTGCAGAATGGTATGGTCCCTGACTAATATTTAACAAAGCACAAGCATATATTGTACCCAGAAGGTGCCTGCTCACACATTGTCTGTACTGTTTTAGCAGTGAAAAAGAATACCCACAGACAAGGCACGGGTGGTGGGTCACCAAAGGCTGACCTTACCCCAGCAGAGGACATGGCCTTGGAGCTAAATAAAGGCAGGCCCGTCTTAGAGGGGATCCCTGGGGGGAAAGAGACGAGCATAGGTTCCTCCCAAGATGCCACCCGCTTCATTCAAGGTATGTCCTTCCATCTCTACATGGGATACAACCACATTCATATTGAATCAATTTGGACTGTCTGACTTTGGTTTACCTATTGCCTTGCAGTGTCTGGCAGCACTGTGTTCCTGTTAGAGCCACCAGCACAAGCACCAGACGATGCTGATCCAGTGAGTACTCCATCAAAGGCATACTGTAGGTGTAACAGTATAACTTTAGTACCGTCCCCTCGCCCCGACACGGGCGCGAACCAGGGACCCTCTGCACACATCAACAACTGACACCCACGAAGCGTCGTTACCCATCGCTCCACAAAAGCCGCGGCCCTTGCAGAGCAAGGGGCAACCCTACTTAAGTCTCAGAGCAAGTGACGTAACTGATTGAAATGCTAGTAGCGCGTACCCGCTAACTAGCTAGCCATTTCACATCCGTTACACTCACCCCCCTTTCAACCTCCTCCTTTTCCGCAGCAACCAGTGATCCGGGTCACGGCACCAATGTAACAGTATAACTTTAGTACCGTCCCCTCGCCCCGACACGGGCGCGAACCAGGGACCCTCTGCACACATCAACAACTGACACCCACGAAGCGTCGTTACCCATCGCTCCACAAAGGCCACGGCCCTTGCAGAGCAAGGGGCAACCCTACTTAAGTCTCAGAGCAAGTGACGTAACTGATTGAAATGCTAGTAGCGCGTACCCGCTAACTAGCTAGCCATTTCACATCCGTTACATAGGCCTGGCATGTCTTGTCTACTAGCTTCAATATGAATCCGATTAAATGTGATAGGGTGAAGGCCCCAGTGCAGCAGCAACAGCACATGATGGAGACGATGATGAGGAGGAGACCATCTCTCTGGATTCCAGAAGGCATGAGGTATCATTTTAAGACTGTGAAAGTACTATTTACTCTACAATGGTGAGGAGTCCTCATCAAAATCAAAAAATCTAATTTATTTTACAGGACCCAGATGCTATACAGTGGGAAAACCAGCCTGGCAACATAGTGTGTATTAATAAAAGGACACCACATCCTGCCAAATTCCAGCTGCGCTAATTGTATTGTGTTCACAGAGCTCACAAGCTATCAGAAAGTTGTATGGCAACCACCTCCGGCGCCAAATAGAACTGGCAGACATAGACATTCAGTACAAGAAGAAAAAGATGGAAAATCTTGCACTGGAGTCCGAAATAAAAAAGAGGACAATTAGGAAACTGGACCTTGAAATAAAAAAACTTGAGAGGGAGGTGAGATATGCCTTCAATGTACACTGTATGCTAACTGTAACACAAATGTATTAATCATTATTTTTCTTTCCTCCCCCAGCTCCAAGAAGATGACACAGCTCAAAATAAAAATTAGGTATATTCTCGTAAAGTCAAGTGAGCCATGACATATGAGCTCTTATTGTGAGCACACAGGACGGTGGCATCTTTCTAAGGTTTTTTTTATTTTCCCAGCAATCAGTACAACCAAGTCATCGTTATAAGGCATCGCCCTCTTTTGCCCACCCCCCCAGCACCAGGTGTGGCCACTAGCCTATATGAAGGCCCAAAATTGTGTGTTCCTTTCTGCTCTGACAATGGCATGCCCATTCGTGCGAGATGTGGTGGATGAAGAAGCACTTGTGCTGAGGAGAGCCTTCAGGCGAGAAAGGGTCTTCAGGGACCGGTTGGACCCACTGGCCTTCCCTGATGACCATCTATATGAAAGATACAGGTTTTCTGCAGATGGCATCAGGTATCTATGCAGACTACTGGGTCCCAGGATTAAGCACCGCACTGCACGGAGCCATGCACTGAGTGTGGAGCAAATGGTTTGTGTGGCCTTGCGCTTTTTTGCTAGTGGAGCCTTCCTGTACTCAGTGGGGGATGCAGAACAGCTGAACAAGGCCACAATTTGCCGCACAATAAGGAGTGTGTGTCTGGCTATCAAAGCATTAGCAGATGTCTTCATCTCCTTCCCTGGCCACAGAAGACTCTGTGACATCAAAGAGGAGTTCTATAGGATTGCAGGTAAGAGGATCTACAAATTACAGGACAACTGTTAACACATAGTAGGATACTCATTACTTTGTGTGACAGGTTTCCCCAATGTCATTGGTGCAGTGGACTGCACACACATAAGGATAAAAGCCCCCTCAGGTGCCCATGAGGCCGATTTTGTGAATAGGAAATCCTTTCACAGCATTAATGTTCAGGTGAACATAACTTTTTGATATTGTCCATTGACGAACACTCTGCATTGCCAGTGATGTGCATTGATTGGTGTAATATTCCTCATCTTATGATTTCAGATGGTCTGCAATGCTGACTGTGTGATCAGCAATGTTGTGGCAAAATGGCCTGGCTCAGTCCATGACTCCAGAATCTTTCGGGCCTCTGAAATCTATCAGTGCCTATCACAAGGTAAGCCACACAACCCCTATTTATAACCATCATGGCTGTGTCAAGAATATCACTGTGTTTATGAGGTAGTAATGATGAGATTTTGTGTTGACAGGTGAATTCTCTGGTGTGTTGCTGGGAGACAGGGGGTATGGCTGCCAGCCTTTTCTCCTGACACCTTTCACAGACCCCCAGGAAGCACAGCAGGCCTACAACCATGCCCATGCCAGGACCAGGGCCAGAGTTGAAATGACCTTTGGCCTCCTGAAGGCACGCTTTCACTGCCTTCACAAATTAAGGGTCAGCCCTGTTAGGGCATGTGATATTACTGTGGCTTGTGCTGTCCTCCACAATGTGGCCTGCCTGAGGAAGGAGAGGGCCCCCAGAGTGCCACCAGCCATGGACTGGGACAATCCGGCAATCTTCCCTGATGACGACAGTGGTCGGCTGCTGAGGGACCAATATGTGTTGAATTATTTTAGTTAGTATGTGTGCTTTCAATTTTGGTTAAATATGTCCTGCGGTGGCAGAGGAATTAGGTTTTTTTTGGGTTCGTTTTTTGACGAATTTGGCCTCTTATGATGTTTGTGCGGTATACTGTGTGTAATACAAGGCTGCAGGGAGGCTACTGCATCCATTCATTTGTCTGTTCAGTTGATGTGTATGGATTTGTCCTGCATTTATTTTAGTGTGCAGACATGCAGGGTGTGTTATATACAGACCTTTGAATGTGTATGTATCATTTTGTATAATATGCTTGGATTCTGTGCTTTCCATCTTGTAGAGTCACTGTGACTTCAGTTTCGAAAGGAGCTGATGGTTTACCTGCTTTGTTTTGTCCTTATTCAATAAAGGAACATAATGTTACACATTGTGTTTTTATATTCATATGGAATGTGTATTTGTTTATATGACAGAGTACTAGGGCCACACTGAAGAAAAAGGATAAAGTCATAAATTTATGAGGCTGGTTCTTTCTGCAGAAAAGCTACATATTGTTTTTACAGTTTTGATACTTATGACAATGTGATACTTAATATTCTGGCACATCAGCATGTCTTTGTTTATGAAACCATACTGAAGTACAATTTCACGAAATGCCCCACATCTGTCATTTTAACAACTGTCCTCCTTTAAAACAACTGGTTACAATATTATGACTTGTGTTTTTTTCCCCTCTGTGGCCCTAACATTCTATCATTTTATATATAGCCTTATAGTCTATGGGAAACTGTAAATTATCTAATGATAGCAACATCATCTAAAAATCATTTTTTATCCAAAATCATTGAAATTAATGATCACAAACGTTTAAATAATAACAGTGGGTCTAGTTATATGTGATAACAATGTATAGTGAGCAGTGAAATAACTATTGGTTTCCATTTGTGGTGACTGCTGACTGACATTAGGGATGAGATTAAATAGATCCTGGAATTTAGCCTGGTCTGGAGCAGGCTAGCTCCACAGAATAAATCTCCATGGTAATTTATACCATAACATATCCTCCTGCCCCCTATCCATCTTTAGTGCAACCGGATTACGGATCAATTGAGCCAGGATCACCAAGATATCCTGGCTTAATCCCTTATCCTAGTTTTGTGCAACAGGCCCCTGGTCAATCTGTTTTCAATACAGGATATCAACAAACTCACGGTACTTTTCAAGTCTTGCTCAACTCTCAAACATAAACACACTACGTCACTCCACTTCCGGGTCAATATCTTTCTCTGTTAACTAAGGAAAAACCTTAACCTTTTTCCATACAATGGCGACATCCAGTGGAAGCAGTAGGAACTACGTTGATAGAGATTAGAATTCTGGTTTGCCCATAACAAACCATTGAACATACAGGAACTTAAAAAGAAAAAAGTTAGTCCTCAGGGTTTTGACTGCTATATAAGTTCTGTTATACTTACAGATATGATTCAAACAGTTTTAGAAACTTCAGAGTGTTTTCTATCCACATCTACTAATAATATGCATATCTTATATTCTGGGGATGAGTAGCACGAAGTTGAAATTGGGCACGCTATTTTTCCCTAAGTGAAAACTCTGCACCCTATCCTCAAGAAGTTTAAGCAGACCACCATAGTCCCTGTGCCCAAGGACACTAAGGTGACCTGCCTAAATGACTACTGACCCGTTGCACTCACGTCTGTAGCCATGAAGTGCTTTGAAAGGCTGGTCATGGCTCACATCAACACCATTATCCCAGAAACCCTAGACCCACTCCAATTTGCATACCGCCCTAACAGATCCACAGATGATGCAATCTCTATTGCACTCCACACTGCCCTTTCCCACCTGGACAAAGGAACACCTATGTGAGAATGCTATTCATTGACTACAGATCAGCGTTCAACACCATAGTGCCCTCAAAGCTCATCACTAAGCTAAGGACCCTGGGACTAAACACCTCCCTCTGCAACTGGATCCTGGACTTCCTGACAGGCCGCTCCCAAGTGTTAAGGGTAGGTAATAACACATCCGCCACACTGATCCTCAACACAGTGGCCCCTTAAGGGTGCGTGCTCAGTCCCCTCTTGTACTCCCTGTTCACTCATGACTACAAGGCCAGGCACGACTCCAACACCATCATTAAGTTTGCCAATGACACAACAGTGGTAGGCCTGATCACCGACTACGACGAGACAGCCTATAGGGAAGAGGTCAGAGACATGGCCGTGTGGTGCCAGGACAACAACTTCTCCCTCAACGTGAGCAAGACAAAGGAGATGATTGTGGACTACAGGAAAAGAGGACCGAGCACGCCCCCATTCTCATCGACAGGGCTGTAGTGGAGCAGGTTGAGAGCTTCAAGTTCCTTGGTGTCCACATCACCAACAAACTAACATGGTCCAAGCACACCAAGACAGTCGTGAAGAGGGCACGACAAAACCTATTCCCCCTCAGGAGACTGAAAATATTTGGCATGAGTCCTCAGATCCTCAAAAGGTTCTACAGCTGCACCATCAAGAGCATACTGACTGGTTGAATCACTGCCTGGTATGGCAACTGCTCGGCCTCCGACAGCAAGGCACTACAGAGGGTAGTGTGTATGGCCCAGTACATTGCTGGGGCCAAGCTTCCTGCCATCTGCAACCTCTATACCAGGCGGTGTCAGAGGAAGGCCCTAAAATTTTTCAAAGTCTCCAGCCAGCCTAGTCATGGACTGTTATTTTTGCTACTGCACGGCAAGCGGTACCGGAGCATCAAGTCTAGGTCCAAGAAGCTTCTAAACAGCTTCTACCCCCAAGCCATAATACTCCTGAACATCTAAGCAAACGGCTACCCAGACTATTTGCATTGCCCCCCTTTTACACCTCTGCTTCTCTCTGTTGTTAACATCTATGCATAGTCACTTTAAAAACTCTACTTACGTGTACATATTTCCTCAATTACCTCGACTAACCGGTGCCCCCGCACATTGGCTCTGTACTGGTACCCTGTATATAGTCTTGCTATTGTTATTTTACTGCTGCTCTTTAATTACTTGTTACTTTTATTTCTTATTCCTATTCGTATTTTTATTTTATTTGTATTTATTTTTTAACTGTGTTGTTGGTTTAGGGCTCGTAAGTAAGCATTTCACTATAACCTGTTGTATTCGACGCATGTGACAAATAACATTTGAATTGAATTGATTTGATACAAACCTTAACATATAGGCCTATGGCCTAGGCTACATGAGCTGTGCTACTGTGATTTGAAAAAGTCGCAAAAAAAGGCACTGTTTTTTGCCTTCTGCTGGGCTTCATTCACAAGTTATAATATGTAATTCACAAGTGATAGACTAATATTGTCACCAATCAGACTATTCTTGATTTAATCTTGTCTTTGCATATACTAAATAATATGTGTGACATTTGTTTTGATTTAGAATGGACCATTATCATGCACCTGTCTTGAAACAGGGGCAGCAGGAAAGAATATATGTTATCTATGCACTTAAATAGCGAATGGCGGACGCTTTTCCCGTGGTTCCTGTTCATGCCAGCCAGGTAGGCTATACTCCTGTAGTAAAGATAAGTAATGTGCTTAATATTAGGAAAGTTTAGAAATAAATATACTAGGCCTAGCCTATAGAATGATGGGACCCTCCTCTTTTTAATGGAGGCCATCACTGTTTTCTCGTGCAATTGCATTTGGTAGGCTACTAATGACGGGTGAACCCTAGTGTGGCGGTAATAAGGTCACCGCAACAGCCCTACATGAACCTTATTTCTAAGGCTACATATATTAATATGGGCTACTTTCATCCCTTTCCTGGGTAGCTTATCAGAGATAGACATAATATGGAAAAGAGCAAATAAAGCAAGACAAAAAAAATATACATTCAGCAGTCCATTAATCAGTTGGTGTGTGTGTGTGCTGCGGTGTTGAAGCTATGAACCAATAGGCTTGGTTCTCTCATCCCTTCCAGGCTTTTGGGAGGGAGGGTGGACAATGAGCCTGTCATAGCAGATGTAACAATATCCCCACGCGCTCTGACAGCTTTCATGGCTGGGATAAGTTCTGTCCTTGTTATGCAGATGAATGAGGACCCAAAAGCGACGTAATAGTAACAGAGTCTTTATTCCAGTATAAAACAAATAATGATACTCCTGGATATAAATCAATGGAAATCCAAAACAGGAAACTGAAATCCTCTCGTCAATAGAGAGGAACGACTGGAGACGCGACCACAGACTGCAGGTCGCTTCAGGAAGGCACAGGCCGTAGCTGACATAGACACCTGCTCACACGCAGCATCTGAAGAAGGCAAAAGAACACGACAGGGCGGAACAAGACACAGGAACTGCAAACATCCAACAAGAATCCGACAAGGACAGGAGCGGAAAACAGAGGGAGAAATAGGGACTCTAATCAGAGGGCAAAATAGGGGACAGGTGTGAAAGAGTAAATGAGGTCGTAGGGAGAATGAGAAACAGCTGGGAGCATGAACGGAACGATAGAGAGAGAGAAAGAGAAAGAACCTAATAAGACCAGCAGAGGGAAGCACAGGGACAAGACATGATCAAAGACAAAACATGACAGTCCTCTTCTGGCACACAGCTAAAGGGTAGTCTTCGTTGAGAAGGATATACGTTACTCTCAAGTTATTGGCTCTTTCCAGAACAGCTACCTTGTCCTTGAACCACAGGAACTTGGGGGTGGTGACAGGCCCAGGCCGATAGTGGTCAAGTTGTGTACCCATATTCAACAAATTTTTTCGGCACTAAACTACTTCCATTCATTTGTTTTACCTGGTACCGGGTTACCTAATTGTGAGGCTTATGGGCATCCTAGAGCAAAACAACCGACATGTACGTGTTCGTGACTCTCACCTCTCGATAGTGTGTAACCCAAACTGTTCGGAGTCCCATGACGCTTGTGGACCACCATCGTATTCATGAGGGTGTCATCTTTCCATAGAGCGGTCAAATTAGTTTGTAGCCCAAAGGGGCTACAGTCGTTTTCATCCGCTGATGTCTCCTGGTCTGACAAACACCGCTGCAACTCTGCCACCTTCATACAGATGCGCGGACATCCACTCTATGGTATAGGTCAAGGCAAAATGTGTAGAATTGCAGGAAATTAGCTTTAAAACTTCAAACATTTCCCTCTGCCCCATGGCAAAATGAGTAGAAATGTATGAAATGTGTTATAACATTTCTAAAATGTCTCTCCAACTCATGGTAAAATGTGTAGAACTGCCGAAAACTTGCAGTGAAGATGGAGGCCACAACAAAAAAATGGCCTGCTTGGTGGGGGACCCCCACAACCAAATCTCGCTTAGGACACCCAAAAGGATAGAGCTGGCCCTGCACACATACAAATACAGTGCATTCTGGAAGTATTCAGACCTCTTAACTTTTTCCACATTTTGTTACGTTACAGCCTTATTCTAAAATGGATTAAATAAAAAAATGTCCTCATCAATCTACACACAATCCCCCATAATAACAAAGCGAAAACAGGTTTTTAGAATTTTTTGCAAATTTATTAAAATCTAAAACATAAGTATTCAGACCCTTTGCTATGAGACTCTAAATTATGCTCAGGTGCATCCTGTTTTCATTGTCATGGTTCCACCTGTCACTAGAGGGTGGCAGAGACCGTCCTAGAGACAATAACGACACTCAGGTGTCCTATTTATTCATTATGATTTCCCTGTTAAAAGAGGTGTGTTTTCTGTTGACCTTTACTGCAGCTTGAATTGTTTTCCATGTGTGTTCGTTTACTGAGTGAGTTGCTAACTTAGTGTTTGTTGTTTTTTCAAGTGTACTGTGATCCTGCGGCTACCGTTTCTCTGTAAAGTATTATGTTTATTCTTAACCACTGATTCCTCGTCTGGTCTCTTCTCTGCACCTGGGTCTAACCTCACCATGTCACAGCAAGCTTCTGCTTCAAAATGAACCCAGCAGAGATCACCCAGATCCAGAACGCTATAACCCACCAAGAAGCACTGGGCGGCAGCAAGAACAGCTCTCCCAAATATCAGATACCCTCCGGGCACTTACCAATTTCCTCCAACCACGGCCCAACCCCAACCCAGGAGGAGCCAATGCCCAAGTCTCATCTCCCAGTGCTACAGGCGTTGCCGTAGTTCCTCCAGGGAACCTGCACCAGGAACCCAAGAGCCCAGCCCCCGAGCTGTATGACGGCCACCCGGGAGGATGCAAGGGGTTTCTCACTCAGTGCTCTCTGGTGTTTGAGCTACAGTCCTCCTCGTTCCACACCGATCAGTCACCTACATAATCTCTCTACTCTCGGGCAAGGCCCTGGCGTGGGCAACAGCGGTGAGGGAACAACAGCCACCATCCTGCAGCTCTATATTAGCCTTCACTGCCAAGCTGCGACGAGTCTTCAACCACCCATTCGCGGACGAGAAGCAGCAAGTCGACTGTTCAACCTCTGCCAAGGGGCCAGACCAGTGGCTAACTTCGCCATTGAGTTCCGCACCCTCGCCGCCGAGAGGCACTGGTCACCGCTTTCCACCAGGGTCTGTCTAACTCCATCAAGTATGAACTGGCAGTTCGGGAACTGGGAGAGGACCTCGAGTCCCTGATAATGCTGGCCATCAGGATTGACAACCGCATCCGAGAAAGTGTGAGACAGCGCCTTTTTGACACCACCGCTGTATCCCGGTTTCTGGAGCCCAGGCAGCTGAGACGCAGACGTCTGTGCCCATAGGAACGTGACAGGCACATGCACGACGGTTGCTGCCTCTACTGCAGAGGTCTCGGCCGTCTCCGTTCTACATACCCAGAGTTGACGGGAAACTCCAGGGCTTGCCAGGACAAGGGGAGACCCTGACGAACTGTGCAGTTACACCCCAGCTACCCGGTCACCATCTGACACTACCCGCAACCCTCCATTGGGACAACTGTTAGCATCACATTCAAGCCTTCGTGGACTCCAGGGCCGCGGATAATTACAGAGAATTACATATCCCCTGCGTGGAATGTCCCATCCCTCTGCAGATTCAAGCCCTTGATGGACGCTCCGGCCAGGTGGAATATCAGACCAAGCCAATCTACTGCAGGTTGGAGTGAACCACTCAGAGACTCTTAGTTTTATTTTGATCTCTGCTCCCAAGAACCCCCTTATCCTAGGGTACCCCTGGCTAGTGCTACTTAACCCACTATTATCCTGGTCCACGGGACAACATGCTAGATTGGGGTAAGAACTGAGATATTTTGTCGTCACGTTTAAGCAAGTTGGAACCGGTGTTTTTCTGGATCAAACACGCCAAATAAATGGACATTTTGGATATATATCGACGGAATTCATTGAATAAAAGGACCATTTGTGATGTTTTTGGGACATATTGGAGTGCCAACAACAGAAGCTCGTCAAAGGTAAGGCATGAATTATATTTTTATTTCTACGTTTTGTGTCGCGCCTGCAGGGTTAAAATGTTTTCTCTCTTTTGTTTACTATGGTGCTATGCTCAGATAATAGCATCGTATGCTTTCGCTGAAAAGCCTATTTGAACTCTGACATGTTGGCTGGATTCACAACCAGTGTAGCTTTAATTTGGTATCTTTCATGTGTGATTTAATGAAAGTTGATTTTATAGTAATTTTCATAGTAATTAATTTTAATTTGGCGCTCTGCATTTTCTCAGGCTTTTTGCCAAGTGATACAGTAGCTTCTTGCCTAAACTCAGATTTTTGGATATAAATATGAACTTTACCGAACAAAAAATACATGTATTGTGTAACATAAAGTCCTATGAGTGTCATCTGATGAAGATTATCAAAGGTTAGTGATTCATTTTATCTCTATTTCTGCTTTTTGTTACTGCTCTCTTTAGCTGGAAAAATGGCTGTCTTTTTCTGTGACTTGGCTCATACCTAACATAATCGTTTGGTGTGCTTTCGTCGTAAAACCTTTTTGAAATCGGACACTTTGGCTGGATTTACAACAAGTGTAGCTTTAAAATGGTGTAAAATACTTGTATGTTTGAGGAATTTAAATTATGGGATTTCTGTTATTTTGAATTTGGCGCCCTGCAGTTTCACTGGCTGTTGACGAGGTGGGACGCTACCGTCCCACATACCCTAGTTAACACCCAGAGTGGCCACTATAAGTATTTAGTCATGCCCTTCAGATTATCGAACTCACCGGCAGTCTTCCAAGCATTGGCCAATGACACGCTTAGAGATATGTTGAATCGGCATCCTGATCTTCTCCAAGACTCTTCCGGAACACATCCTGCACGTCCACCAAGTCCTGAGATGCCTCCTGCAGAGTCAACTATACATCACGATAGAGAAGTGTGAGTTCCATGTATCCCAAGTTTCTCTCCTGGGCCACATTATCTCTACCGCTGGCATCCAAATGGACTCCATGAAGGTGAGGGCGGTCACCAACTGGCTCCGTCCCACCTCACTCAAACAAGTGTCGGTTCCTCAGGTATGGTTAATTTTTACAGGCGTTTTATACTCAACTTTGGTGCGGTGGCAGCACCTCTCATGGCCCTAACCCACAAGTCCCAAAACTGGTTTTTCTGGACCTCCGAGGCTGACAGAGCATTCGGGGAGCTCAAGGAACGTTTCACCTCTGGACCCTCCTCGTCCGTCCTAATCCTACCCGTCCCTTTGTGGTAGAGGTGGACGCCTCGGACACTGAAGCAGGGATAGTCCATTCACAGCGGAACGAGGGGGACAAGAAACTGCACCCATGTGCCTTTCTCTCCAAGCGGTTCTCGCCAGCGGAACGCAACTACGATGTATGCAACCGGGAGCTCTTGGCAGTTAAGTGGGCCCTTGAAGGGTGGAGTTTCTTGTCCCCCTCATACTTTATGTTCCATGATCAGCCCGTTCCAGAGTACTACAATGGGGACACTCCTCTAAATTAACTGGCAATCCAGGGGTTAATCGGACACTGGAGTTCCTGAGGCAGAAATTCTGGTGGCCCAACATGATTGAGGATGTGAGATTCTTCGTTACGGCCTGCTCCACCTGTGCCCAAAGCAAGTCCCCACGACAGCAATTGACTGGGTTGCTCCAACCTCTGCCCATCCCCAGCCGGCCCTGGTCCCACCTGTCCGTAGACTTTATCACAGGGTTACCCCCATCCCAAGGAATTACCACTATCCTGGTGGTCGATAGGTTTTCCAAGTCAGCCCATTTCATTACCTTACCCAAGTTGCCTTCAGCGAAGGAGACCGCTGATCTCATAATTACCCATGTCTTTCGACTACACGGACTTCCCCAGGACATTGCCTCAGATCGTGGGCCCCAGTTTTTCGCAAGGTATTGGAAAGCCTTCTGCTCCCTGTTGGGGGCATCGTTGAGTTTCTCCCCGGGGAGAAACCCACAGTTGAATGGGCAAACGGAGCTGGCCAACCAGGAGCTGGAGAAGTTCCTCCACTGTTTTGTCTCCCCCCAGGTCAGCAACTGGAGCAAGTTCCTTGTCTGGGCAGAGTATGCTCACAACACACTGCCGACCTCATCCACTGGACTGTCCCCGTTTGAATGTCAGTTTGTGTTCCCCCCCCCATTCCTTAATGCAACCACTTTGTCAGATTTAAAAAAAAAAATACGGAAAAAGCACACCATGCTATAATCTGAGTACAGCGCTCAGAGCCCAAACAAGCCATACAGATATCCACCATGTTGTGGAGTCAACAGAAGTCAGAAATAGTATTATAAATATTCACTTACCTTTGATGATCTTCATCAGAAGGCACTCCCAGGAATCCCAGTTCCACAATAAATGTTTGTTTTGTTCGATAACGTCCATAATTTATGTCCAAACACCTCCTTTTTGTTCGTGCGTTTAGTTCCAAAATCCAAATTGATGACGCGCAGGTCAGACGAAAAGTAAAAGAATTCCATTACAGTTCGTAGAAACATGTCAAACGATCTATAGAATCAAACTTTTGGAATTTTTTACATAAATCTACAATAATGTTTCAACGGGAGAATTTCTTTGTCATCAGAAATGCGATGGAACGGAGGTCGCTCTCACGGGAGAGCGCGTGATCAGCTCATGCCAGACACCTGACTCAAAGAGGTCTCCTTCCCTCATTATTCAATGTAGAAGCATCAAACAAGGTTCTAAAGACTGTTGACATCTAGTGGAAGCCTTAGGAAGTGCAATATAACCCAAAAGACACTGTATATTGGATAGGCAAACCTACAAACCTCAGATTTCCCACTTCCTGGTTGGATTTTTTCTCAGGTTTTTGCCTGCCATATGAGTTCTGTTATATTCACAGACATTCAAACAGTTTTAGAAACCTCAGAGGGGTTTCTATCCAAATCTACTAATAATATGCATATCTTATATTCTGGGGATGAGTAGAAGGAAGTTGAAATTGGGCACGCTATTTATCCAAAAGTGAAAATGCTGCCCCCTATCCTAGAGAAGTTAACTTCAGAATTTCAGTCTCATTACAAATGAGCAGAGCACACACAGCAGATGAGAACATCTATGTGTGTGTGTGCACGTGGGAGCATAGTGGGAGGGTCCTCAACACGTCTGCATCCAGGAGACTGAAGGTGCAAGGAAAGTAGGCTGTGGCTTGACGACAGCTCTGTCAATCTGCTCAGCATTTGATTTATTTGATTGAATCTTTACTGGGATAAAGAGACCTCATCTAAGATATCAGCAGGGTCATCAATTTTACAGAAAAAATCACAAATGTGGAAACACAAACAGTACATTAGGCTACATTTCACATTTTAAACAAACACCAAAACCAACTCTCATATCACGAGTTGCCTTTGCAGCAACCAACTTTTTGAAAGTATCCAAAAGTATCTGATTAAACTGTGTGTTTGTCTCCTTCAGCTCCCTCTGCCTCTCGTCCTCCTCAGATCAACCTGTCTTGAGACGGAAGCACAGAAAACACTGACCTGTGTAGGGATCCCACCTGGCTCAAATACCTTCAAATACTTGTGTTGTGCTTGATTTGGTTTGCCCAGTATATCTCTGTCTTCACAGTATGTCTCGTTCTTCATAGGCAACACTAAGAAGTTGAAGTTTGAAGTGTTTTGTGGGCAGAGCATCGAAGACAACTGTCACGTGTAGTGGGAGATGAACGGAGAGAAAGTGTCCTCATAGCAGCAAGGCTACTGAGTGAAATTGAACAGCGTCGTGGAAAATTGCGAGATTATGTTATAGTGCTTGTAAGATTATATTATAATCTTTGTATTGCATTATAATGGTTGTTTTATTCGTCAGAATAGAATCTGTCGA